>NC_053027.1:522588302-522624337 GCF_003073215.2 Triticum urartu | reverse complement strand
GCCTTTGGTTGCCTCCTTCTCCCTCTCCAACACCTCCTCCTCCTCCATAGTGCTTGGCGAAGCCCTGACGAAGTACTGCAGCTCCATCACCACCACGCCGTCGTGCTGCTGCTGGAGCCATCTTCCTCAACCTCTCCTTCCCTCTTGCTGGATCAAGAAGAAGGAGACGTTACGCTGACCGTACGTGTGTTGAACGCGGAGGTGCCGTCCGTTCGGTGCTAGGATCTCCGGTGATTTGGATCACGTCGTGTTCGACTACCTCATCCCCGTTCTTTGAACGCTTCCGCTCGCGATCTACAAAGGTATGTAGATGCATCCGATCACTCGTTGCTAGATGAACTCATAGATGGATCTTGGTGAAACCGTAGGAAAATTTTTGTTTTCTGCAACGTTCCCCAACAGTGGCATCATGAGCTAGGTCTATGCGTAGTTCTTCTTGCGCGAGTAGAACACAATTTGTTGTGGGCGTAGATGTTGTCAACTTTCTTGCCGTTACTAGTCTTATCTTGCTTCAACGGTATTGTGGTATGAAGCGGCTCGGACCAACCTTATACGTACGCTTACGTGAGACCGGTTCCACCGACTAACATGCACAAGTTGCATAAGGTGGCTGCCGGGTGTCTGTCTCTCCCACTTTAGTTGGAGCGGATTCGATGAAAAGGGTCCTTATGAAGGGTAAATAGAAGTTGACAAATCACGTTGTGGCTTTCAAGTAGGTAAGAAAACGTTCTTGCTAGAACCCTACTTCAGCCACGTAAAACTTGCAACAACAATTAGAGGACGTCTAACTTGTTTTTGCAGCAAGTGCTTTGTGATATGATATGGCCAAAGTTGTGATGAATGATGAATGATCTATATGTGATGTATGAGATGTTCATGCTATTGTAATAGGAATCACGACTTGCATGTCGATGAGTATGACAACCGTCAGGAGCCATAGGAGTTGTCTTTATTTTTTGTATGACCCGCGTGTCATTGAGAAACGCCATGTAAATTACTTTACTTTATTGCTAAACGCGTTAGCCATAGTAGTAGAAGTAATAGTTGGCGAGCAACTTCATGGAGACACGATGATGGGGATCATGATGATGGAGATCATGGTGTCAAGCCGGTGACAAGATGATCATGGAGCCCCAAGATGGAGATCAAAGGAGCTATGTGATATTGGCCATATCATGTCACTATTATTATTTGATTGCATTTGATGTTTATCATGTTTTGCATCTTGTTTACTTAGAACGACGGTAGTAAATAAGATGATCCCTCATAATAATTTCAAGAAAGTGTTCCCCCTAACTGTGCACTGTTGCGACAGTTCGTTGTTTCAATGCACCACGTGATGATCGGGTGTTTGATTCAAACGTTTACATACAACGGGTGTAAGACAGATTTACACATGCAAACACTTAGGTTGACTTGACGAGCCTAGCATGTGTATAGACATGGCCTCGGAACACAGAAGACCGAAAGGTCGAGCATGAGTCGTATAGAAGATACGATCAACATGAAGATGTTCACCGACGTTGACTAGTCCGTCTCACGTGATGATCGGACACGGCCTAGTTGACTCGGATCATGTTATACTTAGATGACTAGAAGAGGGATGTCTATCTAAGTGGGAGTGCATTGAATAATTTGATTAGATGAACTTAATTATCATGAACTTAGTCTAAAATCTTTACAATATGTCTTGTAGATCAAATGGCCAACGTAGTCCTCAACTTCAACGCGTTCCTAGAGAAAACCAAGCTGAAAGACGATGGCAGAAACTATACGGACTAGGTCCGGAACCTGAGGATCATCCTCATAGCTGCCAAGAAAGATTATGTCCTACAAGCACCGCTGGGTGACGCACCTGTTCTCCCTGCAGAACAAGACGTTATGAACGCTTGGCAGGCACGTACCGATGACTACTCCCTCGTTCAGTGTGGCATGCTTTACAGCCTAGAGCCGGGGCTCCAAAAGCGTTTTGAGAGACATGGAGCATATGAGATGTTCGAAGAGCTGAAAATGGTTTTCCAAGCTCATGCCCAGGTCGAGAGATATGAAGTCTCCGACAAATTATTCAGCTGTAAGATGGAGGAAAATAGTTCTGTCAGTGAACACATACTCACTATGTCTGGGTTACATAACCGCTTGACTCAGCTGGGAGTTAATCTCCCGGATGATGCGGTCATTGACAGAATCCTCCAGTCACTTCCACCGAGCTACAAGAGCTTTGTAATGAACTTCAATATGCAGGGGATGGAAAAGACCATTCCTGAAGTATTTGCTATGCTGAAATCAGCAGAGGTAGAAGTCAAGAAGGAACATCAAGTGTTGATGGTCAATAAAACCACTAAGTTCAAGAAGGGCAAAGGTAAAAAGAACTTCAAGAAGGACGGCAAGGGAGTTGCCGCGCCCGGCAAGCAAGCTGCCGGGAAGAAGCCAAAGAATGGACCCAAGCCCGAGACTGAGTACTTTTATTGCAAGGGAAGTGGTCACTGGAAGCGGAACTGCCCCAAATACTTAGCGGACAAGAAGGCCGGCAAAACAAAAGGTATATATGATATACATGTAATTGATGTGTACCTTACTAGTACCCGTAGTAGCTCCTGGGTATTTGATACCGGTGCAGTTTCTCACATTTGTAACTCAAAGCAGGGGCTGCGGAATAAGCGGAGACTGGCAAAGGACGAGGTGACGATGCGCGTCGGGAATGGTTCCAAGGTCAATGTGATCGCCGTCGGCACGCTACCTCTACATTTACCTTCGGGATTAGTTTTAAACCTTAATAATTGTTATTTAGTACCAGCTTTGAGCATGAACATTGTATCGGGATCTCGTTTAATTCGAGATGGCTACTCATTTAAATCCGAGAATAATGGTTGTTCTATTTATATGAGAGATATGTTTTATGGTCATGCTCCTATGGTGAATGGTTTATTCTTAATGAATCTCGAGCGTAATGCTACACATATTCATAGTGTGAGTACCAAAAGATGTAAAGTTGATAATGATAGTCCCACATACTTGTGGCACTGCCGCCTTGGTCACATAGGTGTCAAACGCATGAAGAAGCTCCATGCTGATGGACTTTTAGAGTCTCTTGATTACGAATCATTTGACACGTGCGAACCATGCCTCATGCGTAAGATGACCAAGACTCCGTTCTCAGGAACAATGGAGCGAGCAACCAACTTATTGGAAATCATACATACTGATGTCTGCGGTCCAATGAGTGTTGAGGCTCGCGGTGGCTATCGTTATGTTCTCACCCTCACTGATGATTTGAGTAGATATCGGTATATCTACTTAATGAAACACAAGTCTGAAACCTTTGAAAAGTTCAAGGAATTTCAGAGTGAGGTTGAGAATCAACGTGACAGGAAAATCAAGTTTCTACGATCAGATCGTGGAGGAGAATACTTGAGTCACGAATTTGGCACACACTTAAGAAAGTGTGGAATAGTTTCACAACTCACGCCGCCTGGAACACCTCAGCGTAATGGTGTGTCCGAACGTCGTAATCGCACTCTATTAGATATGGTACGATCTATGATGTCTCTTACCGATTTACCGCTATCTTTTTGGGGCTATGCTTTAGAGACTGCCGCATTCACTTTAAATAGGGCTCCGTCGAAATCCGTTGAGACAACACCGTTTGAATTATGGTTTGGGAAGAAACCTAAACTGTCGTTTCTAAAAGTTTGGGGGTGCGATGCTTATGTCAAGAAACTTCAACCTGAAAAGCTCGAAGCCAAGTCGGAAAAATGCGTCTTCATAGGATACCCTAAAGAAACTGTTGGGTATGCCTTCTACCTCAGATCCGAAGGCAAAGATCTTTGTTGCCAAGAATGGATTCTTTCTAGAGAAGGAGTTTCTCTCGAAAGAAGTAAGTGGGAGGAAAGTAGAACTTGATGAAGTGTTACCTCTTGAACCGGAAAATGGCACAACTCAAGAATATGTTCCTGAGGTGCCTGCACCAACTAGAGAGGAAGTTATTGATGATGATCAAGATACTTCTGATCAAGCTCCTACTGAAATTCGAAGGTCCACAAGGACACGTTCCGCACCAGAGTGGTACGGCAACCCTGTCTTGGAAATCATGTTGTTGGACAACGGTGAACCTTCGAACTATGAAGAAGCGATGGCGGGCCCGGATTCCGAAAAATGGCTGGAAGCCATGAAATCCGAGATAGATTCCATGTATGAAAACGAAGTATGGACTTTGACTAACTTGCCCGTTGAGCGGCGAGCCATAGGAAATAAATGGATCTTTAAGAAGAAGACAGACGCGGATGGTAATGTGACCATCTATAAAGCTCGGCTTGTCGCTAAGGGTTATCGACAAGTTCAAGGGGTTGACTACGATGAGACTTTCTCACCGGTAGCGAAGCTAAAGTCCGTCCGAATCATGTTAGCAATTGCCGCATTCTACGATTATGAGATATGGCAAATGGACGTCAAAACGGCATTCCTTAATGGTTTCCTTAAGGAAGAATTGTATATGATGTAGCCGGAAGGTTTTGTCGATCCTAAGTATGCTGACAAGGTGTGCAAGCACCAACGCTCGATTTATGGGCTGGTGCAAGCATCTCGGAGTTGGAATATTCGCTTTGATGAGATGATCAAAGCGTTTGGGTTTACGCAGACTTACGGAGAAGCCTGCGTTTACAAGAAAGTGAGTGGGAGCTCTGTAGCATTTCTCATACTATATGTAGATGACATACTTTTGATGGGAAATGATATAGAACTCTTGGACAGCATCAAGGCCTACTTGAACAAGAGTTTTTCAATGAAGGACCTTGGTGAAGCTGCTTATATATTAGGCATCAAGATCTATAGAGATAGATCAAGACGCCTCATAGGTGTTTCACAAAGCACATACCTTGATAAGATATTGAAGAAGTTCAATATGGATCAATCTAAGAAGGGGTTCTTGCCTGTGTTACAAGGTATGAAATTGAGCTTAGCTCAATGTCCGACCACGGCAGAAGATATAGAAGAGATGAGTGTCACCCCCTATGCCTCAGCCATAGGTTCTATTATGTATGCCATGCTGTGTACCAGACCTGATGTAAACCTTGCCGTAAGTTTAGTAGGAAGGTACCAAAGTAATCCCGGCAAGGAACACTGGACAGCGGTCAAGAATATCCTGAAGTACCTGAAAAGGACTAAGGAAATGTTTCTCGTTTATGGAGGTGATGAAGAGCTCGTCGTAAAGGGTTACGTCGACGCTAGCTTCGACACAGATCTGGATGACTCTAAGTCACAGACCGGATACGTGTATATTTTGAATGGTGGGGCAGTAAGCTGGTGCAGTTGCAAGCAGAGCGTCGTGGCGGGATCTACATGTGAAGCGGAGTACATGGCAGCCTCAGAGGCAGCACATGAAGCAATATGGGTGAAGGAGTTCATCACTGACCTAGGAGTCATACCCAATGCGTCGGGGCCAATCAAACTCTTCTGTGACAACACTGGAGCTATTGCACTTGCCAAGGAGCCCAGGTTTCACAAGAAGACAAGGCACATCAAGCGTCGCTTCAACTCCATTCGTGAAAATGTTCAAGATGGAGACATAGAGATTTGTAAAGTACATACGGACCTGAATTCAGCGGATCCGTTGACTAAACCTCTCCCTAGAGCAAAACATGATCAACACCAGAATTCCATGGGTGTTCGATTCATCACAATGTAACTAGATTATTGACTCTAGTGCAAGTGGGAGACTGTTGGAAATATGCCCTAGAGGCAATAATAAAAGCATTATTATTATATTTCCTTGTTCATGATAATTGTCTTTATTCATGCTATAATTGTGTCATCCGGAAATCGTAATACATGTGTGAATAATGGACACCAACATGTCCCTAGTAAGCCTCTAGTTGACTAGCTCGTTGATCAACAGATAGTCATGGTTTCCTGACTATGTACATTGGATGTCATTGATAACGAGATCACATCATTAGGAGAATGATGTGATGGACAAGACCCAATCCTAAACATAGCATAAGATCGTATAGTTCGTTTGCTAGAGTTTTCCAATGTCAAGTATCTTTTCCTTAGACCATGAGATCGTGTAACTCCCGGATACCGTAGGAGTGCTTTGGGTATACCAAACGTCACAACGTAACTGGGTGACTATAAAGGTATACTACGGGTATCTCCGAAAGTGTCTGTTGGGTTGACACGGATCAAGACTGGGATTTGTCACTCCGTATGACGGAGAGGTATCACTGGGCCCACTCGGTAATGCATCATCATTATGAGCTCAAAGTGACCAAGTGTTTGGTCACGGGATCATGCATTACGGTACGAGTAAAGTGACTTGCCGGTAACGAGATTGAATGAGGTATAGGGATACCAACGATCGAATCTCGGGCAAGTAACATATCGATTGACAAAGGGAATTGTATACGGGGTTGCTTGAATCCTCGACATCGTGGTTCATCCGATGAGATAATCGTGGAGTATGTGGGAGCCAACATGGGTATCCAGATCCCGCTGTTGGTTATTGACCGGAGAGCGATCTCGGTCATGTCTACATGTCTCCCGAACCCGTAGGGTCTACACACTTAAGGTTCGGTGACGCTAGGGTTGTAGGGATATGTATATGCAGTAACCCGAATGTTGTTCGGAGTCCCGGATGAGATCCCGGACGTCACGAGGAGTTCCGGAATGGTCCTGAGGTAAAGAATTATATATAGGAAGTGCTATTTCGGCCATCGGAACAAGTTTTGGGGTTATCGGTATTGTACCGGGACCACCAGAAGGGTCCCGGGGGTCCACCGGGGTGGGTCCACCTGCCCCGGGGGCCACATGGGCTGTAGGGGGTGCGCCTTGGCCTACATGGGCCAAGAGCACCAGCCCCAAGAGGCCCATGCGCCTAGGGTTCACAAAAGGAAGAGTCCCACTAGTGGAAGGCACCTCCTAGGTGCCTTGGGGGGGAGGGAAACCTCCCTTGGCCGCCGCCCCCCTAGGAGATTGGATCTCCTAGGGCCGGCGCCCCCTCCCTAGGCCCTCCTATATATAGTGGGGGAAGGAGGGCTTTTTCATCCATGCCTTTGGTTGCCTCCTTCTCCCTCTCCAACACCTCCTCCTCCTCCATAGCGCTTGGCGAAGCCCTGACGGAGTACTGCAGCTCCATCACCACCACGCCGTCGTGCTGCTGCTGGAGCCATCTTCCTCAACCTCTCCTTCCCTCTTGCTGGATCAAGAAGAAGGAGACGTTACGCTGACCGTACGTGTGTTGAACGCGGAGGTGCCGTCCGTTCGGTGCTAGGATCTCCGGTGATTTGGATCACGTCGTGTTCGACTACCTCATCCCCGTTCTTTGAACGCTTCCGTTCGCGATCTACAAAGGTATGTAGATGCATCCGATCACTCGTTGCTAGATGAACTCATAGATGGATCTTGGTGAAACCGTAGGAAAATTTTTGTTTTCTGCAACATTCCCCAACAATACACACGTACCCCCAAACGATCAGAACAGGAGCCAAAAACCTAATTCCAGCGCCGCAACTTTCTGTATCCACGAGATCCCATCTTGGGGCCTGTTCCGGAGCTCCGCCGGAAGAGGGCCATCATCGCGGAGGGCTTCTACATCATCATAGCCCCTCCGATGAAGTGTGAGTAGTTTACCTCAGACCTTCGGGTCCATAGTTAGTAGCTAGATGGCTTATTCTCTCTCTTTGAATCTCAATACAAAGTTCTCCCCTTCTCTTGTGGAGATCTATTCGATGTAATCTTCTTTTTGCGGTGTGTTTGTTGAGACCGATGGATTGTGGGTTTATGATCAAGTCTATCTATGAATAATATTTGAATCTTTTCGAATTCTTTTATGTATGATTGGTTATCTTTGCAAGTCTCTTCGAATTATCCGTTTGGTTTGGCCAACTAGATTGGTAGTTCTTGCCATGGGAGAAGTGCTTAGCTTTGGGTTCGATCTTGCGGTGTCCTTACCCAGTGACAGAAGGGACAACAAGGCACGTATTGTATCGTTGCCATTAAGGATAACAAGATGGGGTTTATTTAATATTGCATGAATTTATCTCTCTACATCATGTCATCTTGCTTAAGGCGTTACTCTATTTTTAACTTAATACTCTAGACGCATGCTGGATAGCGGTCGATGAGTGGAGTAATAGTAGTAGATGCAGAATCGTTTCGATCTACTTGTCACGGATGTGATGCCTATATAGATGATCATGCCTAGATATTCTCATAACTATGCTCAATTTTGTCAATTGCTCAACAGTAATTTGTTCACCCACCGTAGAATACTTATGCTCTTGAGAGAAGCCACTAGTGAAACCTATGCCCCCCAGGTCTATTCTCATCATATCAATCTCCATTACTTTAATATTGCTTTGCTTTTTTTACTTTGCCTTTACTTTTTACTTTGCATCTTTATACCAAAAATACCAAAAATATTATATCTATCAGATCTCACTCTCGTAAGTGACCGTGAAGGGCTTGACAACCCCAAATCGCGTTGGTTGCGAGCAGCTATCGCTTTATGTAGGTATGAGGGACTTGAGCGTGGGGTCCTACTGGATTGATACCTTGGTTCTCAAAAACTGAGGGAAATACTTACGCTACTCTGCTGCATCATCCCTTCCTCTTTGGGTAAAACCAACGCAAGCTCAAGACGTAGCAGCCCTCAAGAACACTTTGCTTATAATAAGAAACCGCTTTGGCCTGTCCTTTGCCACAAAAGGATTGGGCTATTTTGCTGCATATTATTTACCATTACCGTTACATGCTCGTTACAAATTATCCTGCTACCAAATTATCTGTTACTTACAATTTCAGCGCTTGCAGACATTACCTTGCTGAAAACCACTTGTCATTTCCTTCTGCTCCTCGTTGGGTTCGACACTCTTACTTATCGAAAGGACTACGATTGATCCCCTATACTTGTGGGTCATCAAGGCTCTTCTCTGGCGCCGTTCCCCGGGAGTGAAGCGCTCTTGGTAAGTGGAAATTGGTAAGGAAAAAATTATTACTACATGCTGAAATTTATTGTCACTTGTTACTATGGAGAACAATCCTTTGAGGCATTTGTTCGGGGCATCTTCCCCTCGATTTAAACCACAATTAGTTACCCGTCAACCCACTGCACCTACTGAAAATACTGAATATGAAATTCCTTCGAGTATAATGGAACAACTGCTAGCTAATCCTTATGCAGGAGATGGAACCGAACATCCTGATATGCACTTGATATATGTGGATGAAATTTGTGGATTGCTTAAGCTTGCAGGTTTACCCGGAGATGAAGCTAAGAAGAATGTTTTCCCTTTATCTTTTAAGGGAAAGGCATTGACATGGCATAGGCTATCCGATGCTATTGCATCTTGGAATTGGAATTGGTTCAAATTGGAATTCCATCAAAAAATTTATCCTATGCATCTAGTTCATCGTGATCGGAATTATATATATAATTTTTGGCCTCATGAAGGAGAAAGTATAGATCTAGCTTGGGGGAGGCTTAAGTCAATGTTATATTCATGCCCCAATCATGAGCTCTCGAGAGAAATTATCATTCATAACTTCTATGCTCGGCTTTCTCGTAATGATCAATCCATGCTTGATACTTCTTGTGTCGGGTCTTTTATGAAGAAGACTATTGAATTCAGGTAGGACCTCTTGGAAAGAATTAAACGCAAATCTGAAGATTGGGAACTTGACCAAGGTAAAGAGTCGGGTATTAAGCTTAAGTTTGATTGTGTTAAATCATTTACGAATACCGATGCTTTTCAAAAGTTTAGCACTAAATATGGACTTGATTCTGAGATAGTGGCCTCTTTCTATGACTCTTTTGCTACTCATGTTGATCTCCCTAAAGAGAAATGGTTTAAATATCACCCCCCCTATTAAATAAGAAATTAAAGAACCGGTAGTTTCTAAAGAAGAAACTATCATCTAGAATGTTGATCGAGTTGTTCCTACTGCTTACATCGAGAAACCACCTTTTCCTGTTAAGATAAAAGAACATGCTAAGGTTTCAACTGTGGTCCATAGAAGTAATATCAAAGCACCTAAACCCCCCTGAGCAAATCAAAGTAGAACCTAGTGTTGCTATGGTTAAGGATCTCTTGGTCGATAATATTGATGGGCATGTTATTTACTTCATTGGTGAAGCTGCTAGAATTGCCAAACCCGATGGGAAAGATAAACATAGACCTGTTGTTGGAATGCCCATTGTCTCAGTTAAAATAGGAGATCACTATTATCATGGTTTATGCGACATAGGTGCTAGCGTGAGTTCTATTCCTTTTACCTTATATCAAGAAATTATGAATGACATAGCATCTGCTGAAATATAAGACATGGATGTTACTATTAGACTTGCTAATAGAGACACCATCACACCACTTGGGATTGTTAGAGATGTTGAAGTCTAGTGTGGGAAAATAAAATACCCTACTGATTTTCTTGTTCTTGGTTCTCCCACAGGATGACTTTTGTCCCACTATCTTTGGTAGACCTTTCTTGAACACCGTTAATGCTAAAATAGATTGTGAGAAACAAACTGTCGGTGTTAGCTTTGGTGATGAGTCTCATGAGGTATTGTTTTGGGCCATAAAATTTCTGAAAGAGGTATTGAGGTGGACGAATCTAAGATTGATGCAATTGAGAAAATGCCATGTCCTAAAGATATCAAAAGTATTCGTAGTTTCTTAGGTCATGCTGGTTTCTATATGAGATTTATCAAAGACTTTTCTAAAATTTCTAGGCCTCTTACAAATCTTTTGCAAAAGGATTTTCCTTTTGTTTTTTATGATGATTATTTAGAAGCCTTCGAAACACTCAAGAAAGCCTCAATTTCTGCACCTATTGTTCAACCACCTGATTGGAACTTGCCTTTTGAAATTATGTGTGATGTTAGTGATTATGTTTTGGTGCTGTTCTAGGACAAAGAGTTGATAAGAAACTAAATGTTATTCACTACGCAAGTAAAACTCTAGACAGTGCACAAATAAATTATGCTACTACTGAAAAAAGAATTTCTAGCAGTGGTGTTTGCTTGTGATAAATTTAGATCCTATATTGTAGATTCAAAAGTAATTGTTCACATTGATCATGCTGCAATAAAGTATCTTATGGAAAAGAAAGATGCCAAACCTAGGCTTATTTAATGGGTTCTCGTGCTACACGAATTTGATTTGCATATCACTGTTAGAAATGTAGCGGAGAACCCCGTAGCTGATAACCTGTCTAGGTTGGAGAATGTTCTTGATGACCCACTACCTATTGATGATAGTTTTCCTGATGAGCAATTAGCTGCAATAAATTTTTCTAATAGTACACCTTGGTATGCTGACTATGCTAATTATATTGTTGCTAAATACATACCCCCTAGCTTTACTTACCAACAAAAGAAAAAATTCTTCTATGATTTAAGACATTACTTTTGGGATGACCCACATCTTTATAAAGGAGTAGATGGTATTATTAGATGTTGTGTACCTGAGCATGAACAGGAACAAATCCTACGGAAATGTCACTCCGAAGCTTATGGAGGACATCATGCGGGAGATAGAACTACTCACAAGGTATTGCAATCTGGGTTTTATTGGCCGACTCTCTTCAAGGATGCTCGTAAGTTCGTCTTATCTTGTGATGAATGTTAAAGAATAGGTAATATCGGTAAGCGTCAAGAAATGCCTATGAATTATTCACTTGCTGTTGAACCATTTGATGTTTGGGGATTTGATTACATGGGACCTTTTCCTTCCTCTAATGGGTATATTCATATTTTGGTTGCTGTTGATTATGTTACTAAGTGGGTAGAAGCTATTCCAACTAGTAGTGCTGATCACAACACCTCTATTAAAATTCTTAAAGAAGTTATTTTCCCAATGTTTGGAGTCCCTAGATATTTAATGACTGATGGTGGTTCACACTTTATTCATGGTGCTTTCCGTAAAATGCTTGCCAAGTATGATGTTAACCATAGAATTGCATCACCCTATCATCCTCAGTCTAGTGGTCAAGTTGAACTTAGCAATAGAGAAATAAAATTAATTTTACAAAAGACTATCAATAGGTCCCGGAAGAATTGGTCTAAGAAATTAGATGATGCACTTTGGGCTTATAGAACAACATATAAAAATCCTATGGGTATGCCTCCTTATAAAATGGTTTATGGAAAAGCTTGTCATTTGCCTCTTGAGTTAGAACATAAAGCTTATTGGGAAATTAAAGAACTCAACTATGATTTCAAACTTGCTGGTGAGAAGAGGTTATTTGATATTAGCTCATTAGATGAATGGAGAACCCAAGCTTTGAAAATGCCAAGTTATTTAAAGAAAAAGTTAAAAGATGGCATGATAAAATAATCCAAAAGCGTGAGTTTAAGGTTGGAGAATATGTTCTTTTGTACAACTCTCGTTTTAGATTCTTTGTTGGAAAACTCCTCTCCAAATGGGAAGGACCCTATATATGTTATCGAGGAGGTTTATCGATCTGGAGCTATCAAATAAAATAATGCCAAAGGTACTAACTCAAAGGTTGTTAATGGGCAACGAATAAAACATTTTATCTCAGGTACACCCATTAATGTTGAAAGCAATATTATCCAAACTATGACACTGGAAGAACACATAAAAGAAATCTTCCGAAACACTCCAGAATCATGGAAAAAACGAGGTACGTGATATGGTAAGTAAACGGACTTCGAAAAATCCGCAAAAATATTTTTTGTCCGTTTTGGAATATAAAAAAATTAGGAAAATAAGAAACAACCACTAAGGCAACCCTGGTGGGCAAAAGACACCAGGGCGCCAGGCGCGCCCAGGTGGGTTGTGCCCACCTCGGGTATCTTCCGGACTCCGTGTTTCTTCCGTTTGCTTGTTTCCCAAGATAAAAAAATCTTTATATACCCCCCGAACCTATTGACCACCGTATCACGGAGAAATCTTCTTTTTTCTTTTCTTGTTGTTTTCGGTCAGATCTATTAAGCCAGGCATCATGTCTTCTCCCTCCTCCAACAACGTAGAAGAGGATGCTTGGTTGATGAAGATCGAGCTGGAGAGAGAGGAGCCTGAAGAACCTCTTGAAGGCGGCAAGAGCAAGGAGGCCATCGGAGATCAAGCGCCGGTGGTCGAGCAAGCCCTGCCTGCCGAGGAGGAAGAAGAAGATATCCTTAAACCTTACTATGATCATCTTACCCCCACTAAGATTGAAGCCTTTTGGATCATTGAAACGGTTCGTGTGCAAAATAAATATCTCACTCGTCAAAATATTCTATTGCAAGAGCACATCACCTTCCTCCAGAGCGTCATCCGTAGACAGGAGAATCTTTTGATCGTGAAGGATAAGATCGCTACTTCATCACCACCACCTCCTTCTTCATCACCAAAAGAAAATTGAGTATCGGGTATGGGCGCTGTTGGGGATATGACTATTTGGTATGAACTGCCATGAGGGGCCGGGTCATACCACTGGCGGCTTACCTATGAAGATGGCGGGTCATACGAGCCCGTTGGTGGCCCAAGACCCAATGGCGACTTGAGGCCCAAGAGGATGAACCACCGTGTATATATGACTTGTATTATAAGGCAAGTGTAGTTAGTCATCGGGCGGGACACGTTGTGTATGAGCCGGCCAGGACTCCACGAGCCGTCGGGCGTCAACCTGTGTATATAAAGGGACAACCCGACAGTGGCTTAGGACAAGAAAGAAGATATCGCGAACTAGGTCAAGCGTATTTGATCCCTAGTAATCGAAACCCAAGCAATACAATCCCAAACTGGAGTAGGCCTTTACCTTCACCGCAAGGGGCCGAACCAGTATAAACTCTCTGTGTCCTTTGTCCCATTCAACCTCTTTAAGCTAACCTAGTTGCGATGGCTCCATGACTAAGTCCTTCTGTTAGGACATCTGTCATGAAAATTCCATGACAGTTGGCGCCCACCGTGGGGCAAGTGCACGGTGGTTTTGAGTTCTTGAAGGGCAGCTTTGAAGGGATCAATGGATACGCTGTGGGCCGGATGGCCAAGAGTCGTCGCGGCAAGCTCTACATCGAGGACTCAGGCTGGGGGGCCCGAGGTCAGCTCAATTGAGTACGGGTACTGGGTCCACTTCGGCGGAATCCACATCTTCATCAGCAAGATCAGCGAACCGAGCCCTGAGCCGGACATCTACACCGACATCATCGAGACGGCTCAGCGTGCACTTCAACCCGCCATGAAGCGTGCCTTTGTTGGTTTCACCCATGGGGTGGAAGTTGGAGAAGGATTTGTGTCTGGTGGTGAGACGGCCATCTACTCTGATGGTGAGTCATCCACATGCGAGACTAATTCAATGTATCAATTGCAAGACGGCCGACTTGGGGGCTGTTCCGATGGCGACAGTATTCCGGATCCCTATGAGCCGCCGAACAGGGTTGCGATCTTCATGGTTGGTACACAGCCGACGCTCGATTCATCAACCGTCACGGCTATGACTTCTAGTTCAACCGCTGCAGCGACAGCTGGGGCTAGCGGCACATCACGCCCGCCGACTCAAGCTTTGACAGAGTTATTGGAGGCTTTGGCGACTCTGATGGGGGTGGAGGTAACCCTAGTACCCAAGGAACAGCACAAGGTGGATGTCGTGAAGCTACGAGATGAGATAGCTGAAGCCAAGGAAGAGCTGGCGGCTGAGAACGCTAGGATGGCTGCAGAGCGGGCTGCTTTGTACACCCAGCCACAACGGAATCAAGCAGATTCCTTCTGGCTTACGTTAGATCAAAATGCTTCAAACGAGATCATGAGGAGGAGGCACCGGAGTCATCTACCCCCGGTTTATGAGCCAAGGAACCTCTTCAACACACCTGGAGCAGGAACCGGTGACCCGCCGGTGGTGAACCAAGCGGTCGAAGTGCCTGGGACTGGAGCACCGGTTCAGCCACGTGCGATGGACCCGCCACGTTTGAATAATACTCCACCTTAGCATGTTCCGATGCCTCCGGGTCATTATTCTAACCCTTTGGATAATATGATTGATGCGACAACGCGATTGGCGGCTTTACCAATTGAGGGAGAGTCTCCGGCAGCGATAGAGACACGGGGGGCCAGAGAGCTTCTTCAGACAGCTGTGGCTCAGCAGGTGGCTTATTCTTATAGCCGTGAACGGATTCATTCAACCCCTCGACCAAGCCGGAGTTACACCAGGCACATTGAATCGCTAGCAGTTTCAAGCAGTGAGTAGCACCGCAACCAGCCTCGTGGGCATGACCCGGCACGCGGAGGAAATAATGCCCAGGCTTTGGTGGATCAGGGCAGGGCACGCCGGGAGGCTGAGCAGGCGGCTCAGCTAGCGGCTCAACAACAATCTTCGGTTTATCCATCGGCTTCAGTGGAGGCAGGTGTAACCTCTAGAACCTTGGGTGTGTCGTGTTTAGTGTCGGCTTTGCGTAACGAGCGTTTACCTAGGGATTTTAAGGGTCCTCGTAAGGTGCCTAATTACACAGTAGATCAGCCCCCTGAGGCTTGGATTGAGAGTTATGAGATGGCCATGGAGATGTTGGATGTTAATGATGCTGCATATGCTAAGTATTTCACCATGATGCTGGATGGGCCGGCTCGTACCTGGTTGAAGGGACTCCCTGCTAACTCCATCAGGCCGTGGGCGGAGTTGAAGGCTCATTTTATCCAAAATTTTAGAAACGCATGCAAGCAGCCTCTGTCAATTTTAGATTTGGACTCCTGTGTTCAAGGGGAGGGCGAGTCAATGACCCATTGGGTACACCGGATCTCAGCTGTTATACACTCATCGGACAGTATCAATGCCGGCTCAGCAGTCCTGATGTTGGAGAAAAACTGCCATTTTCTCCCTTTAAAGAAGAAATTGGGGCGGCTTAAGCGCCACTTCAATGACATGGGGGAGCTGATGGCGGCTCTCGTCAAGTATGCCAACTCTGATGGTACCAAGGACCCCGAGTCTGATGATGAGAAGCCGGGTAAGGGAAAGAAGAGCAGCAATACAAGAGGGCAGCAACATAACCCGGCAAATCAAGGTGGCAATGGTAAGCGCAAGGCTGATGGAAGCTTGGATTTTGTGGCTAACACCAACACGCAAAATAATAATCAGCGCCGCAGGGGAAAGCCGCTCCCTCGGTTTGGAGGACCAAAATTTAATCTTTAGGCGATGATGAATCAGCCTTGCCCGAAGCATGGTACACGGGAAAAGCCGGCCACTCACCTCTGGAAGGATTGCTTCATTATGAGGGAGTATAGAAATTCCAATGTTTTCCAGAACAGACATGGGCCGGACGGTGGCTCAGGATCTGGCTCTCACGGTCCAGGTTATGGTGGCGGCGGCTCTAATTCCGGTTTCCAGGGCCAAGGCAATCAAGGTGGTTTTAATTAACAGTCTGGTCAAGGGAATCAGCAGCAGCAGTCTGGTTATCAGAGTAACCCAAAGCAATTGAATAGTGGACAGTACCGCGTATTCACCACGAGTTTATGCAAGCGGGATCAGAAGCTTCATAAAAGGGCAGTGAACACAGTTGAGCCGGCGATTCCCCATTACTTGCGATGGTCTGAACACCCTATTCTCTGGAGCCGTGAGGATCACCCGCCCCGGGTTTATAATCCGGATCACTTGGCTTTGGTGGTGGCACCTCAGGTTGGAGGGTACAGATTTACTAAGGTGCTCATGGATGGGGGAAGCAGCATCAACATTCTTTACTATGAAACCTTTCATCGCATGAGCTTGACTAACAAAGATCTTAAGCCGTCGAACACTGTTTTTCATGGCGTGGTGCCTAGTAAGTCGGCGTATCCAGTGGGAAAAATATCTTTGGAGGTGGCTTTTGGTGATGATCATGATTCTAGGTCTGAGACGTTGACTTTTGAGGTGGTTAAAATCAAGAGCCCTTATCATGCTCTGTTTGGGCGGCCGGCTTATGCTAAGTTCATGGCAAGGTCGTGTTATGTTTATTTACAGCTTAAGATGTCGGGTCATAAGGGCACTATTACGGTGCATGGAAGCTGGAAGACAGCCTTGGAGTGTGAAGAAGGAGATGCTGCTTATGCTGAGTCTCTCTGTGCAACAGAGGATTTGAAATTTTACAAAGATAATGTTGACCCGGCAGATATGGCATCTTTGAAGATACCAACCACAGAGCACGACCCCCTGTTGAAGTTTAAATCAGCCGATGATAATAAGCTAGTTGACTTTGTTCATGGCGATTCATCCAAGCAGTTCAATATCAGTGCTAATCTGGATTAGAAATAGGAAAGCGCGCTCATCGAGTTCATCCGTGAGAACTGGGACATCTTTGCATGGAAACCTTCAGACATGCCAGGTGTACCGAGGGAACCCGCTGAGCACACTCTTAATATTGATCCCAAGTTTAAACCGGTCAAGCAATTCCTACTCCGTTTCAATGAAGAGAGGCGCAAGACCATTGGTGAAGAAGTGGCCCGGCTCTTGGCGGCTGGGTTTATTGTTGAAGTTTTTCATCCTGAGTGGTTGGCTAACCCGGTGCTGGTACTTAAGAAAAACGATACTTGGCGTATGTGTGTGGATTACACAGACTTAAACAAAGCTTGTCCGACTGATCCTTTTGCTCTCCCCCATATTGATCAGATCATTGATGCCACGGCAGGTTGTGAGCGTTTGAGCTTTTTGTATGCTTACTCTGGTTATCATCAAATCAAGATGGCAGTTAAGGACCAGGAGAAGAAACCTTTCATCACTCCCTTTGGAGCCTTCTTTTATGTAGCTATGCCTCTTGGGCTCAAGAGTGCCCAAGCGACTTACCAGTGGTGTGTGCAAAATTGCCTTCATAATCAAATTGGGTGCAATGTTCATGCTTATGTGGATGATATTGTGGTGAAATCTAGGAAGAAGGAAACCCTGATAGATGATCTGAAGGAGACCTTTGACAATCTCCGGGTCTACCAGATGATGCTTAACCTGGACAAATGTGTCTTCGATGTGCCAGCAAGCAAGCTGTTGGGTTTTCTGGTTCTGAAAGAGGCATTGAAGCTAACCCAGAAAAGATCAAGGCTATTACTTTCTTGGCTAAGCCAACATGTATCAATGATGTTTAGCGGCTGGCGGGTCGTATTGCGGCTTTGAGCCGGTTCATAAGCTGGTTCGGTGAAAAGGCCATCCCCATATACTAGATAATGAAGAAGACAGATCACTTTGGCTGGAGTAACGCTGCTGATCAGGCGTTTGAGGCCTTGAAGAAACAGTTGGCTGAGCCGCCGGTTCTTGCTGCTCCCATTGATAAAGAGCCTTTGTTGTTATATGTGGCTGCCAATAGCCGAGCTATCAGCGTGGCAATTGTGGTGGAAAGGAAGGAGTCAGGCAAGGAGCATACGGTTCAACGACCGGTTTATTACATCAATGAGGTGCTCATTGAGTCCAAGTAGAGGTATCCACATTGGCAGAAGCTGGTATATGGGGTGTTCATGGCTAGTCGAAAGCTCAAGCAATATTTTCTGGGTCATCCCATCACTGTGGTTAGTTCTGCTCCTTTAGGGGATATTATTCAAAACAGAGAAGCCACAGGTTGGGTAGCCAAGTGGGCCATTAAGCTTGGACCCCATGGTTTGAAGTATATGCCTCGCACAGCCATCAAGTCTCAAGCACTTGTGGACTTCATAAATGATTGGACAGAGCTGCAGATGCCTAAGGAGAAGCCGGATAGCACATATTGGACTATTAATTTCGATGGATCCAGGCAGTTGGAAGGCTCGGGGGCTGGAGTTATCTTGAGTTCCCCATGAGGTGATAAATTTTGTTATATTTTAAGGTTGATGTTCCCTTGTACTAACAATGCAACTAAGTATGAGGCCTTGCTCCATGGTCTTCGGATGGTTAAGGAGATGAACTTAAGCTGGGTGAGGTGTTTTGGTGACTCAGATTTGGTAGCTCAGCAAGTTTCAGGAACTTAGGATTCTAAGGACCCACTCATGGCGGCTTATCGCCGAGAGGTTGATGCTATTGCTAGTCACTTCAAGGGCTATCAAGTGGAGCATGTTGATCAAAGGAAAAACGAGGCGACTAATGCTTTAAGCTGGTTGGGATCCTAGCGTAAGCCGGTGCCACCCAATATTTTCCTTGATATTTTTGCATGATCCTTCAGTCAAACTACCTACAGAGGAAGATCTTGCTATTTCTGACCCGGAGGCACAGCTAGTGGCGGCTCTTCATGCTGTTCCTAATTGGACGGTTCCATATTTGATGTATATGACCCGGGGCGAGTTACCTGAAGATGAAACTTTGGCCAGACAGATAACCCGGCGGTCTAAGTCAATTACTATTGTCAATGGAGAGTTGCATCATTGCAGTGTTACGGGGCATTTCAACGTTGTATCTCTCCTGAAGAAGGTCGTGAGATCCTACGAGAGATTCATGAAGGAGATTTTGGTCATCATGCCAGCTCTAAATCTCTTGTGGCCAAGGCTTTTCGTCATGGATTTTATTGGCTGACGGCTCATGCTGATGCAGAGGATTTGGTCAGTAAATGTGATGGTTGTCAGAAATTCTCAAGACAAGCTCACGTGCCGGCTCAAGAATTGAGGATGATTCCAATTGCTTGGCCGTTTGCAGTCTGGGGGCTGGATATGGTTGGGCCTTTCAAAAGGTCCAAGGATAAAAAGACCCACCTTTTGGTGGCGGTTGACAAATTTACAAAGTGAGTTGAGGCAGAGCCGGTGAGTAAATGTGATGCGGCAACAGTGGTTCAATTCGTCAAAAAGGTGATTTTTTCCGTTTTGGTTTTCCCCACATTATTATAACTAATAATGGCACTAATCTGTCCAAGGGTTCTATGAAAGAGTTTTGTCAACGAGAGCATATTCGACTTGATGTATCGTCAGTCGCTCACCCCCAGTCCAATGGTCAAGCTGAGAGAGCCAATCAAGAAATTTTGAGAGGCATCAAGCCCCGGCTTATGGTCCCTTTGCAGAGGACGCCGGGTTGTTGGGTGGAGGAGTTACCCTCAGTATTATGGAGCATCAATACCGCCCCCAACAGATATACGGGTTACACGCCTTTCTTCATGGTTTACGGAGCAAAGGTGGTTCTCCCTAGTGACATCCGTCATGATTCTCCTCGTGTGGCGGCTTATGTTGAAGCCGATAATGAAAAATCATGTCAGGATGCTATTGACCTGTTGGATGAGGAGCGTGACCTTGCGGCGGCTCGTTCGGTGATTTACCAGCAAGATCTGCGCCGTTACCATAGCCACCGGGTTAAAACCAGGACCTTTAAAGAAGGTGATTTGGTGCTCCGGCTTATCCAGGATCAAACTGATATGCACAAACTATCCCCGCCTTGGGAAGGACCCTTTGTGGTCAGCAAAAATCTGAACAATGGGTCATACTACCTTATCGATATTCGAGATCACAAGGACTCATGCATGTCAGAGGAGGAGACCCACCGGCCGTGGAATATTGCTCATCTTCGGCCATATTACACCAGAGCCACTGGCTCTTATGATGTACATATTTTGACAATATATATATTATGATGAATATAATAAAGCTGACATCCCTGCTAAGTCAGGCCTTTGTCTTTTCATTTCTGAGAATAGTGAGTCTTTATTGTCACTTCATGTGATCACTTGGGGGCTTCCTACTCATTGAGCATAGCTATGACTACCCTCTTGATCTGGCTTGTATGCCATGATTACAAAATACTTGGGGCTTCCTGCTCATTGAGCATAGCTATGACTACCCTGTTAACCCGGCTTGTACGCTTGGAATAAAACATTACTTGGGGGCTCTTTGTTAATGGTCAAGAGCTTTATTGAACCTGGTAATAGGCTTTGATGCCATGTGTATTCACCAAAAAATCCAGGTTATCCTGCCTTTTTAAGTCTGCCACTCCGCCCAGGTAATCCTGGAATTACTCGTCGTACTCTTAACAGTCAATCTTATAAAGACCCTGAACTTGTTAAAGTTAAAACGGCGATTGGTCGTGTGAGGCCCGGCTTACAAGGTTGAATGAAGGTTTAACTCAGCGGCTGTGTAGCCCTTAAAAAACACTTGATTTTGAAGGCTTGGGAGCCTATGAAAGCCTTGTTTTTTGTTTGATATGAACATTTTTGGGGATTCATCTCTTCTGACATGTTAATACATGATTGAAAACCGATGAGGGCTATGTTGCCTTATGGTTCATATCTGAATTTAGCTGGAGTTATTAACCCGGCCTGGCTTTGGACTTTAAGTTGCCAGTATATGATAATTTTATGTGCTTAGAGCGTTGTGCTCTAAGTTTTGGGATATTACCCCTTGCTGCATGTGGCGTTGTAAGCCGACAGTATGAATCAATTGAACAGGGCGTTGTGCTCTCAATTTGTGGGTTGTAACCCTTACTGCACAAGTATGATAAACCGGTAGTATGAGCAAATATCACGGGGCACTTGTGATCTGTTTGTGTGCAGGAAAAATGATAAAACTAATCTGCATATTGATAATATGATGAGCATAAGTGGCAGATCTCCAAATGACGGATCAGTAGTGTTATGCAAGCAAAACATGCACGATGGCACGATAGATCAGAGTTTAACTATCCTATTACATAGCTCTGCGAACTCAAATGACTTAAGTGTTTTTACAAGCAATGCTTGCTGCTGAAAATTGAGAACCGGCCAACTGATTAGTTCTCCTGGTCTTGGCGGTTCGATGCTTCCCGATCATCCCGCGCCGGTTCTTCTTCTCCCTCCACCGTCTGGAAGTCAGGCGATGACCAATTGATGCTAGTCAAGGCTTGAAGTTCATCTTCGTCATCAACAACCTCAGACGGGTCAATTTAAGGGGCAAAAGTGTGCTTACGGATTGGAGGGATAAGATCTGCAATCTTGTAAGCTGACGTGGGCATTTTCTGGTTCTCTGCGGTATAAGCCGCCTGATATTTTGTTAGATATGTTTCTTCCGCAAGCAGGCTCGCCAATGGATGCATCTCTTTCACACAAGCAGCAAAGTCTTTCTTGTCAAAAGGAGACATGTCCTCTTTTAAACTGGGACAACCAGTGGCTAGCTCGACCGGGTCTAGTTCTGACTGCCATGCCTTTGCCCGACATAAAGCCGTAATGGCACCGGCTCTAGTTGCGGACCGTTTGTTCTCTTCAATCCTGGCAGGCAAGGAAGGAAGTTGGCTTAACACATTGCTGAGAAGAGATGGTGCTTCCTTGCTTGAGGAGATGGCGGCTATGGTGTGCTGAGCTCCAGTATATAGTTGTTCAACTAATGTGTAAACCACCTTGAGCTTAATCAACATTTCCTTCCCAAGATTGCTGCTTCTCGGACCTGCATGGCATATTATGAGTAATTCACCCGACGGTTTATTACATGGAGGATGGGAAATCATTGCACTATAAAAGATCTTACCAAAGATAGCAAAGGTCATCTAATTGATATGATGCTTTAAGCCGGTAAGTTTAGTGGTAACCTCCTCCAGCGAGGTCTCAGCTTTTTCAGCCCTTTGGATCAGGGCGGCTTTCTCTTCAGCCTAGGTGGCTCTATCAGTATTAAACTTAGTTTTGAGTTTTTCATTTTCATTCAAGCTAAACTTGAACTTGGAGTCAGCCTTCCGGGTTTCAGCTTTTTGTGCTTCAAGCCGGGTTTTCAAATCTGTCAGCTGAGATTGAAATTGATTGGATGCTTCCCGATATAAAATGTCAAAACAATTATGCACAATTATGAAACAGTATATATTGATAAAGTCCCAAGCCCTTTGCAAGCAATAGCACTTGGCACTTGGGGGCTAATGCGTGCAGAAAGTTTCTTTATACCACATTACATATTGCTAAAGTACCAAGCCCTTTGCAAGCAATAGCACTTGGCACTTGGGGGCTAATGCATGCGCAGTTTTCCTTTATGATACAATGGCAGATGACCCCGGTTCATGCTTTTTCAAAAGTTAACCTGGTTTGCATGAGTGACTAAAGATTTGTTATATGACAATGATAAGTCCCGGTTTAATCATATGTATTCAACCAAACCTTGGTGGCTACAGCTGCAAAATTAATCATTATTACTGAAGACCGGGCTCAACTAAAAAGTTTAAGCCGGCCCTTGGGGGCTACAGGTGCAAAATTGATTATTGAAAGCCCCGGTTTATCTTGATAAGTGTAAGCCGGCCCTTGGGGGCTACAGGTTTTGATTCGGATGCATAAGCTAAAGGCTATCTGAAAAGTCTATGGTCTATTATATTCTATCATACTCAGTAGATTTGGGGGCGAAAGGAATATATCTTATATAAAGGCAAGAATTGATACCTCATGTTTCTGATACATGTGTTTGACCATGTCAATCTCCAGATCGCGGTTGCTGTGTATTTGATTAAGATAGCCGGAGAGGATTTCGCTCATACTCAGATGAGAATAGTTTGCCATGTCAAATTTGACCTTGCGCCTTTAAACCATTTCTTCCTTGGCAGAATGCTTTGCTAGAGCAATAGGATTCCCCAGTTTTTGGAAACCAGTGCCAGTGATCACAACTTCCTCAGTGTCTAGTTCCGAAGGCTTGATTGGGCTTGGCGGTTCAGTGCCCAAGGGGTCAACAATTATATGATCAGCAGAGGTACCACGATTTTTTGGTGGCGGGTCATTGACAGGTTCTTTCGGTTGTTGCACGGAGGCCTCAGAAATAGGTGCTTCCTTTTCCGGTTCACGAGTCTTGGGATCTTCTATTTGATTGTTTACCTTAGCTTTTTTGCTAGGATTTTCTTTCCCACTACAACAGGATTTACAAAGTCAGTATGAGTTAAGAGATGCTGGAAAGTTTAGATAAAGTTGGTACCCAGGGTCGGTCCTGAAAGCCGGAAGCAGAGTCTGAGACGAATCGCCAAACGAAGAGTGAGAAGTTCCCTGGTAATTTGAGTCAGGAGGACTAAGTGTTTGATGAATAAAAATCTGCCTGAGAATAAATAAGAGTTGGAATTTTTGGAAGTACCTCATTCCGGCGCTTCCGTGGGGCTGGCGTGTTGGGCAAGCCGAAGGAAAGTTCTCCACCTCCACTGGTCCGGGTTCTGCGCTAGTTCTCATGTTGTTATTGCTTTAAAATAAAGTTGGGATCCAAGTGAGCTAAAGGGTTAGAAAACCTTACTTTCCGGATCACTCGTCGAATTTTCTGGCTTGGCAAGGGCTTTGAGTCGGAGAAAATAATAGTTACCTCGTCATCACCCGCCTGGTTGGTTTCCGCGTCATCCTGATAGCAATCGGTGTCAATAAGATGGATGAAAAAAGAGCCAAGGGAATCAAGGTCTACCTCCGACTCATCATCATCATCTTCGTCCAAATTGAACAGATCAGAAGTAGTGGATTTCTTCTTGTTCTTCTTCACAGTTTTAGTCTTAGTCCTGGCCCTCTTGGCGGCCTTTTCATCATATCTTTTATCCCAAAAGGCTGATTTAGCCCGCAACAAATTACAATAAAGGTTGGGGATTTCCAGGTTCTATGAACAATGAAGTAAAATATATAAACCGGACAGACTTACATCCGGTGCCGAGTTGAGTGTGCAGAAGGTATTTAACCCCACTTGGCTGCAGCTCTCCAAACTTTCGTTAAGAAGAGTCTTGGTCATCTCACTTATGGCTTTGTCAGACAAATGCGTTGAACTGTAATGCAGTGAGTCCTTGGTATCGCCGGTATATGTGAAGGAAATATGCCCTAGAGGCAATAATAATGTTATTATTTTATTTCCTTATATCATGATAAATGTTTATTATTCATGCTAGAATTGTATTATCCGGAAACATAATACTTGTGTGAATACATAGACAAACTAAACGTCACTAGTATGCCTCTACTTGACTAGCTCGTTAATCAAAGATGGTTATGTTTCCTAACCATAGACATGTGTTGTCATTTGATTAATGGGATCACATTATTAGAAGAATGATGTGATTGACATGACCCATTCCATTAGCTTAGCACCCGATCGTTTAGTATGTTGCTATTGCTTTCTTCATGACTTATACATGTTCCTATGACTATGAGATTATGCAACTCCCGTTTGCCGGAGGAACACTTTGTGTGCTACCAAACGTCACAACGTAACTGGGTGATTATAAAGGAGCTCTACAGGTGTCTCCAAAGGTAAATGTTGGGTTGGCGTATTTCGAGATTAGGATTTGTCACTCCGATTGTCGGAGAGGTATCTCTGGGCCCTCTCGGTAATGCACATCACATAAGCCTTGCAAGCATTGCAACTAATGAGTTAGTTGCGAGATGATGTATTACAAAACAAGTAAAGAGACTTGCCGGTAACAAGATTGAACTAGGTATTGAGATACCGACGATCGAATCTCGGGCAAGTAACATACCGATGACAAAGGGAACAACGTATGTTGTTATGCGGTCTGATCGATAAAGATCTTCGTAGAATATGTAGCAGCCAATATGAGCATCCAGGTTCCGCTATTGGTTATTGACCAGAGACATGTCTCGGTCATGTCTACATTGTTCTCGAACCCGTAGGGTCCGCACGCTTAAGGTTTCGATGACAGTTATATTATGAGTTTATGAGTTTTGATGTACCGAAGTTAGTTTGGAGTCCTGGATGTGATCACGGACATAACGAGGAGTCTCGAAATGGTCGAGACATAAAGATTGATATATTGGATGACTATATTCGGATACCAGAAGTGTTCCGGGTGATTTCGGAGAAAACCGGAGCACCGGAGGGTTACCGGAACCCCCCCGGGAGAAGTAATGGGCCATATGGGCCTTAGTGGAGAGAGAGAAGGGCAGCCAGGGTGGGACGCACACCTCCTCCCCCCTGGTCCGAATTGGACTAAGAGAGGGGGGGCGGCGCCCCCCTTACCTTCTCCCTCCCCACTTCCTTCCCCCTCCTAGTAGGAGTCCTACTCCTACTAGGAGGAGGACTCCTCCTTGGCGCGCCTATAGGGACGGCCGGCCTCCTCCCCTTGCTCCTTTATATACGGGGGCAGGGGGCACCCCTAGACACACAAGTTGATCCACGTGATCGTTTTCTTAACCATGTGCGGTGCCCCCTTCCACCATAATCCTCGATAATATTGTAGCGGTGCTTAGGCGAAGCCCTGCGACGGTAGAGCATCAAGATCGTCACCACGTCGTCGTGCTGACGGAACTCTTCCCCGACACTTTGCTGGATCGGAGTCCAGGGATCGTCATCGAGCTGAACATGTGCTAAAACTCGGAGGTGCCGTAGTTTCGGTGCTTGATCGGTCGGGCCGTGAAGACGTACGACTACATCAACTACGTTGTGCTAACGCTTCCGATGTCGGTCTACAAGGGTACGTAGATCACACTCTCCCCTCTCCTTGCTATGCATCACCATGATCTTGCGTGTGCGTAGGAATTTTTTTGAAATTACTACGTTCCCCAACAGTGGCATCCGAGCCTAGGTTTTATGTGTTGATGTTATATGCACGAGTAGAACACAAGTGAGTTGTGGGCGATATAAGTCATACTGCTTACCAGCATGTCATACTTTGGTTTGGCGGTATTGTTGGACGAAGCGGCCCAGACCGACATTACGCGTACGCTTACGCGAGACCGGTTCTCCCGACGTGCTTTGCACAAAGGTGGCTAGTGGGTGTCAGTTTCTCCAACTTTAGTTGAACCGAGTGTGGCTACGCCCGGTCCTTGCGAAGGTTAAAACAGCACCAACTTGACAAACTATCGTTGTGGTTTTGATGCATAGGTAAGATTGGTTCTTGCTTAAAGCCCGTAGCAGCCACGTAAAACTTGCAACAACAAAGTAGAGGACATCTAACTTGTTTTTGCAGGGCATGTTGTGATGTGATATGGTCAAGACATGATGCTAAATTTTATTGTATGAGATGATCATGTTTTGTAACCAAGTTATCGGCAACTGGCAGGAGCCATATGGTTGTCGCTTTATTGTATGCAATGCAATCGCGCTGTAATGCTTTACTTTATCACTAAGCGGCAGCGATATTCGTGGAAGCATAAGATTGGCGAGACGACAACGTTGCTACGATGGTGATCAAGGTGTCGCGCCGGTAACGATGGTGATCACGACGGTGTTTCGAAGATGGAGATCACAAGCACAAGATGATGATGGCCATATCATATCACTTATATTGATTGCATGTGATGTTTATCTTTTATGCATCTTATCTTGCTTTGATTGACGGTAGCATTTTAAGATGATCTCTCACTAATTATCAAGAAGTGTTCTCCCTAAGTATGCACCGTTGTGAAAGTTCTTCGTGCTGAGACACCACGTGATGATCGGGTGTGATAGGCTCTACGTTCAAATACAATGGGTGCAAAACAGTTGCACACGCGGAATACTCAGGTTATACTTGACGAGCCAAGCATATACAGATATGGCCTCGGAACACGGAGACCGAAAGGTCGAGCGTGAAACATATAGTAGATATGATCAACATAGTGATGTTCACCAATGAAACTACTCCATCTCACATGATGATCGGACATGGTTTAGTTGATTTGGATCACGCAATCACTTAGAGGATTAGAGGGATGTCTATCTAAGTGGGAGTTCTTTAGTAATATGATTAATTGAACCTAAATTTATCATGAACTTAGTACCTGATAGTATCTTGCTTGTTTATGTTTGATTGTAGATAGATGGCCCGTGCTGTTGTTCCGTTGAATTTTAACGCGTTCCTTGAGAAAGCAAAGTTGAAAGATGATGGTAGCAATTACACAGACTGGGTCCGTAACTTGAGGATTATCCTCATTGCTGCACAGAAGAATTACATCCTGGAAGCACCGATGGGTGCCAGGCCTGCTGCTGGAGCAACACCAGATGTTATGAACGTCTGGCAGAGCAAAGCTGATGACTACTCGATAGTTCAGTGTACCATGCTTTACGGCTTAGAATCGGGACTTCAACGACGTTTTGAACGTCATGGAGCATATGAGATGTTCCAAGAGTTGAAGTTAATATTTCAAGCAAATGCCCGGATTGAGAGATATGAAGTCTCCAATAAGTTCTATAGCTGCAAGATGGAGGAGAACAGTTCTGTCAGTGAGCATATACTCAAAATGTCTGGGTATAATAATCACTTGATTCAATTGGGAGTTAATCTTCCAGATGATTGCGTCATTGACAGAATTCTCCAATCACTGCCACCAAGCTACAAGAGCTTCGTGATGAACTATAATATGCAAGGGATGAATAAGACTATTCCCGAGCTCTTCGCGATGCTGAAAGCTACGGAGGTAGAAATCAAGAAGGAGCATCAAGTGTTGATGGTCAACAAGACCACTAGTTTCAAGAAAAAGGGCAAAGGAAAGAAGAAGGGGAACTTCAAAAAGAACAACAAGCAAGTTGCTACTCAAGAGAAGAAACCCAAACCTGGACCTAAGCCTGAAACTGAGTGCTTCTACTGCAACCAGACTGGTCACTGGAAGCGGAACTGCCCCAAGTATTTGGCGGATAAGAAGGATGGCAAGGTGAACAAAGGTATATGTGATATACATGTTATTGATGTGTACCTTACTAATGCTCACAGTAGCACCTGGGTATTTGATACTGGTTCTGTTGCTAACATTTGCAACTCGAAACAGGGACTACGGATTAAGCGAAGATTGGCTAAGGACGAGGTGACGATGCACGTGGGAAATGGTTCCAAAGTCGATGTGATCGCGGTCGGCACGCTACCTCTACATCTACCTTCGGGATTAGTATTAGACCTAAATAATTGTTATTTGGTGCCAGCGTTAAGCATGAACATTATATCTGGATCTTATTTGATGCGAGACGGTTATTCATTTAAATCAGAGAATAATGGTTGTTCTATTTATATGAGTAATATCTTTGATGGTCATGCACCCTTAAAGAGTGGTCTATTCTTATTAAATCTCGATAGTAGTGACACACATATTCATAATGTTGAAGCCAAAAGATGCAGAGTTAATAATGATAGTGCAACTTATTTGTGGCACTGCCGTTTGGGTCATATCGGTGTAAAGCGCATGAAGAAACTCCATACTGATGGACTTTTGGAACCACTTGATTATGAATCACTTGGTACTTGCGAACCGTGCCTTATGGGTAAGATGACAAAAACACTGTTCTCCGGTACTACGGAGAGAGCAACAGATTTGTTGGAAATCATACATACAGATGTATGTGGTCCGATGAATGTTGAGGCTCGTGGCGGATATCGTTATTTTCTCACCTTCACAGATGACTTAAGCAGATATGTGTATATCTACTTAATGAAACATAAGTCTGAAATGTTTGAGAAGTTCAAAGAATTTCAGAGTGAAGTTGAAAATCATCGTAACAAGAAAATAAAATTCCTACGATCTGATCGTGGAGGAGAATATTTGAGTTACGAGTTTGGTGTACATTTGAAACAATGCGGAATAGTTTCGCAACTCACGCCACCCGGAACACCACAGCGTAATGGTGTGTCCGAACGTCGTAATCGTACTTTACTAGATATGGTGCGATCTATGATGTCTCTTACTGATTTACCGCTATCGTTTTGGGGATATGCTCTAGAGACGGCCGCATTCACGTTAAATAGGGCACCATCAAAATCCGTTGAGACGACGCCTTATGAACTGTGGTTTGGCAAGAAACCAAAGTTTTCGTTTCTGAAAGTTTGGGGCTGCGATGCTTATGTGAAAAATCTTCAACCTGATAAGCTCGAACCCAAATCGGAGAAATGTGTCTTCATAGGATATCCAAAGGAAACTATTGGATACACCTTCTATCACAGATCCGAAGGCAAGACTTTTGTTGCTAAATTCGGAAACTTTCTAGAGAAGGAGTTTCTCTCGAAAGAAGTGAGTGGGAGGAAAGTAGAACTTAACGAGGTAACTGTACCTGCTCCCTTATTGGAAAGTAGTACATCACAGAAACCGGTTTCTGTGACACCTATACCAATTAGTGAGGAAGCTAATGATAATGATCATGAAACTTTAGATCAAGTTACTACCGAACCTCGTCGATCAACCAGAGTAAGATCCGCACCAGAGTGGTACGGTAATCCTGTTCTGGAAGTCATGCTACTTGATCATGATGAACCTACGAACTATGAAGAAGCGATGGTGAGCCCAGATTCCGCAAAATGGCTTGATGCCATGAAATCTGAGATGGGATCCATGTATGAGAACAAAGTATGGACTTTGGTTGACTTGCCCAATGATCGGCAAGCAATTGAGAATAAATGGATCTTCAAGAAGAAGACTGACGCTGACGGTAATATTATTGTCTACAAAGCTCGACTTGTCGCAAAAGGTTTTCGACAAGTTCAAGGAATTGACTACGATGAGACCTTCTCAATCGTAGCGATGCATAAGTCTGTCCGAATCATGTTAGCAATTGCCGCATTTTATAATTATAAAATTTGGCAGATGGATGTCAAAACTGCATTCCTGAATGGATTTCTGGAAGAAGAGTTGTATATGATGCAACCGGAAGGTTCTGTCGATCCAAAGGGAGCTAACAAAGTATGCAAGCTCCAGCGATCCATTTATGGACTGGTGCAAGCTTCTCGGAGTTGGCATAAACGCTTTGATAGTGTGATCAAAGCATCTGGTTTTGTACAGACTTTTGGAGAAGCCTGTATTTACAAGAAAGTGAGTGGGAGCTCTGTAGCATTTCTGATATTATATGTAGATGACATATTACTAATCGGAAATGATATATAATTTCTGAATAGCATAAAGGGATACTTGAATAAGAGTTTTTCAATGAAAGACCTCGGTGAAGCTGCTTACATATTGGGCATTAAGATCTATAGAGATAGATCAAGACGCTTAATTGGACTTTCACAAAGCACATACCTTGACAAAATTTTGAAGAAGTTCAAAATGGATCAAGCAAAAAAAGGATTCTTGCCTGTGTTGCAAGGTGTGAAATTGAGTAAGACTCAATGCCCGACCAATGCAGAAGATAGAGAGAAAATGAAAGATGTTCCCTATGCTTCAGCCATAGGCTCTATCATGTATGCAATATTGTGTACCAGACCTGATGTGTGTCTTGCTATAAGTCTAGCAGGGAGGTACCAAAGTAATCCAGGAGTGGATCACTGGACAGCGGTCAAGACCATCCTGAAATACCTGAAAAGGACTAAGGATATGTTTCTCATATATGGAGGTGACAAAGAGCTCATAGTAAATGGTTACGTTGATGCAAGCTTTGACACTGATCCGGACGATTCTAAATCGCAAACCGGATACATGTTTACATTAAACGGTGGAGCTGTCAGTTGGTGCAGTTCTAAACAAAGCGTTGTGGCGGGATCTACATGTGAAGCGGAGTACATAGCTGCTTCGGAAGCAACAAACGAAGGAGTCTGGATGAAGGAGTTCATATCCGATCTAGGTGTCATACCTAGTGCATCGGGTCCAATGAAAATCTTTTGTGACAATACTGGTGCAATTGCCTTGGCAAAGAAATCCAGATTTCACAAGAGAACCAAGCACATCAAGAGACGCTTCAATTCCATCCGGGATCTAGTCCAGGTGGGAGACATAGAGATTTGCAAGATACATACGGATCTGAATGTTGCAGACCCGTTGACTAAGCCTCTTCCACGAGCAAAACATGATCAGCACCAAAGCTCCATGGGTGTTAGAATCATTACTGTGTAATCTAGATTATTGACTCTAGTGCAAGTGGGGGTGGGCCCACGCTCGGGCCGGGGTGCGAGCGCTGGCCGGAGCTGACTCCGTCCTCTGTCGAGAGCGAGTAGGAATAAGATAGCTCGTACTCAGTATGTTTGATAGTATGCTATTGGTCATATTGTGGCATCGATGACTTTTTGTTCATGCGGTCACGCCAGTGGTGCTGCTATCTATTCGCTCGGGCCGGAAACGCCAGGTAAGTTATTAACCCTTTTTCTATTTTTGTTTCTGGGTATTTTCCTTGATGTTGAAATAGCATTGGGTAGTAAATTAAATCGTCTGACTGGGTAGACAACCTACATAACCTATTTGTCTAGTGTTCTTGTTTGTGTGAATACAAATATCAGTATGTGGTCTAGGGTTATATTTGATTTCACTTTGAAGGCCAACTACATAACACATGTTGTTTTCTAGAATTATTGGCTTCTTTAGTTCTATTATACGTGAGGAAGAATTAATATCACACTTCATAATATTTAGTTTATGATAGAAATTGTCCGATGATCTTGAAACATAATTTCCACCATATCATTGGTAGCTTCAGCCATTACTCCTATTGGTTATTCGTGGATCTCTATAATAATGCTTGACTATTGCCTTTCTTCATGACTTATCATAAATGTTTCTTTAGTAGACTAACTTCGTTTAGTAATGCAATTCTCGCATACGTTTGCTTGCATATCTCCCGTTTAGAGGAACACTTTGTGTGCTACCAAACGTCACAACGTAACTGGGTGATTATAAAGGAGCTCTACAGGTGTCTCCAAAGGTAAATGTTGGGTTGGCGTATTTTGAGATTAGGATTTGTCACTCCGATTGTCGGAGAGGTATCTCTGGGCCCTCTCGGTAATGCACATCACATAAGCCTTGCAAGCATTGCAACTAATGAGTTAGTTGCGAGATGATGTATTACGAAACGAGTAAAGAGACTTGCCGATAACGAGATTGAACTAGGTATTGAGATACCGACGATCGAATCTTGGGCAAGTAACATACCGATGACAAAGGGAACAACGTATGTTGTTATGCGGTCTAACCGATAAAGATCTTCGTAGAATATGTAGGAGCCAATATGAGCATCCAGGTTCCGCTATTGGTTATTGACCAGAGACATGTCTCGGTCATGTCTACATTGTTCTCGAACCCGTAGGGTCCGCACGCTTAAGGTTTCGATGACAGTTATATTATGAGTTTATGAGTTTTGATGTACCGAAGTTAGTTCAGAGTCCCGGATGTGATCACGGACATAACGAGGAGTCTCGAAATGGTCGAGACATAAAGATTGATATATTGGACGACTATATTCGGACACCGGAAGTGTTCCGGGTGATTTCGGAGAAAACCGGAGCACCAGAGGGTTACCGGAACCCCCCCCCGGAGAAGTAATGGGCCATATGGGCCTTAGTAGAGAGAGAGAAGGGCAGCCAGGGTGGGCCGCGCGCCTCCTCCCCCCTGGTCCGAATTGGACTAGGAGAGGGGGCGGCGCCCCCTTTCCTTCTCCCTTCCCACTTCCTTCCCCCTCCTAGTAGGAGTCATAGTCCTACTAGGAGGACTCCTCCTTGGCGCGCCTATAGGGCCGGCCGGCCTCCTCCCCTTGCTCCTTTATATACGGGGGCAGGGGGCACCCCTAGACACATAAGTTGATCCACGTGATCGTTTTCTTAGCCGTGTGCGGTGCCCCCTTCCACCATAATCCTCGATAATATTGTAGCGGTGCTTAGGCGAAGCCCTGCGACGGTAGAGCATCAAGATCGTCACCACGCCGTCGTGCTGACGGAACTCTTCCCCGACACTTTGCTGGATCGGAGTCCGGGGATCGTCATCGAGCTGAACGTGTGCTAAAATTCGGAGGTGCCGTAGTTTCGGTGCTTGATCGGTCGGGCCGTGAAGACGTACGACTACATCAACCGCGTTGTGCTAACGCTTCCGCTGTCGGTCTACAAGGGTACGCAGATCACACTCTCCCCTCTCGTTGCTATGCATCACCATGATCTTGCGTGTGCGTAGGAATTTTTTTGAAATTACTACGTTCCCCAACAATATGTGCACATTAAACTGGACCGGCGGCTTAAAGGTATGATCCTCCAAGCTACCTAGCATCGAACAAGATCAACCCCAGTCAATCCATTGCCCAATAGTGCTCTGACCTTTGAGAAGGTAGGCGCAAGTTTGGCTCGTTCAGCAGTGGTAAGCCGGTCGGGGAGAGGATGCTTCGGGTTGAGCCGTTGGTCACGGAAGTCGGGCATGGGATTCTCACTAAAGGAGAAGTATCTTTGCAGTAGAACCAAGTTTTATTCCAATCCTTGGGGTGGCTTGGAAGTTTAGCATAAGGAAAAATGGCATCTCTGCGTCGTTGAATTGAAATCCCTCCAAGCTCCTGGCTAGGCCCGTCAGTGAATTCATTTTGGCGGTTCAAGTAAAAATACTCTCTAAAGAGTTCAACACTAGGTTCCTCTTGAAGATATACTTCGCAGAAGACTTGGAAATTGCAGATATTTGACACGGAATTGGGTCCGATGTCTTGAGGACGAAGTTGGAAAAATGCAGAATGTCACGGAAGAATTTTGAACCGGGCGGTGAGAAGCCCGGTTCATATGATCGATGAAAACAATAACTTCACCATCCTAGGGGTGAGGTCTGACTTCGGCTGGCTTTGGAACACACCACTAAATGATGTTTTTCGCTGGTAAGAAGCCAATTTTGACACACTCCTGGAGCATTGCCTCGGTAACAATGGACGGGACCCAGTCACATAAGGTGACGGTCTTAGTCATGGTTGGGTGCACAGCCTACACAAGGCGGTTCAAGATGATTATTGAACCGGTAGATATCTGGTGAGTTACAAATTATCGTGTAAGTCGCTGTGCAAGGCTAATGGTTACAGAGATACAGTTCAAAGCATGTAGTTGTTAAACCGGAAGGATGTTGCAGAGCTATTAACTATGAAGTAAATGATGGTGGCTTAATGGGGCCTAATGATATATAATGGGTCATGGTTTAAGTTATAAGCCGCCATGGCAGTGTTGGTGCTTCAGGTCTATCAAATGAAAAATTTGCTAAGTGGTAGACAAACATATTTCACAAGCTGAACTTATAATTTTGGATCTATGACAGTTCAGGAAAGGCAGTAAAATTCTAAACCTAAGGTGGCGATAGTGGAAAGTGTGGATGTTTCAATGAGATTTTCTACGAGGAGATGTTACTCTAATAATAAAAAGGAATACTAAAACTACTTTCCGTGCAAGGTTCGTAGCCTATCTAGATTAAAAGCCACTAGAGTTGAAAGAAACAACGAAGAACAACAAGAACGCCGATGAACTATCGAAACCCTAAACGCAGATCTGAGATGGAAAGAAAGGTGCACTTACAGAAGATGAGGAGCAGCGGTGGCGTGCCGGAGTTTCTGATCCAATCAGGTTGATGCAACGGCCTAGGTCGGTGCAGCGGTTGAAGGTCGCAGCGGCGGAGCTCGAGCGACAGAAGAGACACGAGGAAGACGAAGGAAGGGGTGAAAATGATAAAGACCCCTGTCCCTATTTATAAGGGGGGAAGATACAAGGTGTGCGCGGGAATCAAGAAGGCCGAAACCATCATGTGGCCATATGGATGCCTCGATTTTCAGGGTGGTTATTAAGATAAGGATCAATTAAGATGTTCTGAACCGCATACACAATTAATGTGAAGTGACGTCACGGCGGTTTAAGAAGATTCTGTGAGCTGACGTCATGGAGGGTTACAACAAGGTTTCTCAATAAGTGGTGCAAACATTTTGATAAGACCGGTATTGAAGATTGACATGAACAAGTTCAAGTCAACCTGGGGCCTAATGTTGGGGATATGACTATTTGGTATGAACCGCCCAGGAGGGGCCAGGTCATACCACTCGCGGCTTACCTATGAAGATGGCGGGTCATACGAGCCCGTTGGCAGACCAAGACCCAGTGGCGACTTGAGGCCCAAGAGGATGAACTGCCATGTATATATTGTTGGAAATATGCCCTAGAGGCAATAATAAATTGGTTATTATTATATTTCCTTGTTCATGATAATCGTTTATTATCCATGCTAGAATTGTATTGATAGGAAACTCAGATACATGTGTGGATACATAGACAACACCATGTCCCTAGTAAGCCTCTAGTTGACTAGCTCGTTGATCAATAGATGGTTACGGTTTCCTGACCATGGACATTGGATGTCGTTGATAACGGGATCACATCATTAGGAGAATGATGTGATGGACAAGACCCAATCCTAAGCGTAGCACAAGATCGTGTAGTTCGTTTGCTAAAGCTTTTCTAATGTCAAGTATCATTTCCTTAGACCATGAGATTGTGCAACTCCTGGATGCCGTAGGAGTGCTTTGGGTGTGCCAAACGTCACAACGTAACTGGGTGGCTATAAAGGTTCACTACAGGTATCTTCAAAACTATCTGTTGGGTTGGCACGAATCGAGACTGGGATTTGT
>NC_053027.1:522512004-522587302 GCF_003073215.2 Triticum urartu | reverse complement strand
TAAATTGGTTATTATTATATTTCCTTGTTCATGATAACCGTTTATTATCCATGCTAGAATTGAATTGATAGGAAACTCACATACATGTGTGGATACATAGACAACACCATGTCCCTAGTAAGCCTCTAGTTGACTAGCTCGTTGATCAATAGATGGTTACGGTTTCCTGACCATGGACATTGGATGTCGTTGATAACGGGATCACATCATTAGGAGAATGATGTGATGGACAAGACCCAATCCTAAGCGTAGCACAAGATCGTGTAGTTCGTTTGCTAAAGCTTTTCTAATGTCAAGTATCATTTCCTTAGACCATGAGATTGTGCAACTCTCGGATACCGTAGGAGTGCTTTGGGTGTGCCAAAAGTCACAACGTAACTGGGTGGCTATAAAGGTACACTACAGGTATCTCCGAAAGTATCTGTTGGGTTGGCACGAATCGAGACTGGGATTTGTCACTCCGTGTAAACGGAGAGGTATCTCTGGGCCCACTCGGTAGGACATCATCATAATATGCACAATGTGATCAAGGAGTTGATCACGGAATGATGTGTTACGGAACGAGTAAAGAGACTTGCCGGTAACGAGATTGAACAAGGTATCGGGATACCGACGATCGAATCTCGGGCAAGTATCGTACCGCTAGACAAAGGGAATTGAATACGGGATTGATTGAATCCTCGACATCGTGGTTCATACGATGAGATCATCGTGGAGCATGTGGGAGCCAACATGGGTATCTAGATCCCGCTATTGGTTATTGACCGGAGAGTTGTCTCGGTCATGTCTGCATGACTCCCGAACCCGTAGGGTCTACACACTTAAGGTTCGATGATGCTAGGGTTATAGGGAATAGATATACGTGGTTGTTCAGAGTCCCGGATGAGATCCCGGACGTCACGAGGAGTTCCAGAATGGTTCGGAGGTAAAGATTTATATATGGGAAGTCCTGTTTTGGTCACTGGAAAAGTTTCGGGTGCTATCGGTAACGTACCGGGACCACCGGGAGGGTCCCGGGGTTCCACCAGGTGGGGCTACCTGCCCCAAAGGGTTGCGTGGGCCAAGTGTGAGAGGGGACCAGCCCCAGGTGGGCTGGTGCGCCCCCCCACCAGGGCCCAAGGCGAAGAGAGAAGGGAAAAGGGGGAAACCCTAGGCTCAGATGGGCCTAAGGCCCACCTAGTGGTGCGCCCCCCTCTCTCCCCCCTTGGCCGCCCCCCTAGATGGGATCTAGGGCTGGCCGCCACCCCTAGGGGTGGAAACCTAGGTGGGGGCGCAGCCCCTCCCTTTCGCCTATATATAGTGGGGTTTTGGACTGCCATACACATGAGAACATCTCCTTCTTGGCGTAGCCCTACCCCTCTCCCTCCTCGTCTCTTGCGGTGCTTGGCGAAGCCCAGCTGGAGTACCACGCTCCTCCACCACCACCACGCCGTCGTGCTGCTGCTGGATGGAGTCTTCCCCAACCTCTCCTTCTCCCCTTACTGGATCAAGGCGTAGGAGACGTCACTGGGCTGTACGTGTGTTGAACACGGAGGTGCCGTCCATTCGGCACTAGGATCATCGGTGATTTGGATCACCACGAGTACGACTCCATCAACCCCGTTCACTTGAACGCTTCCGCTTAGCGATCTACAAGGGTATGTAGATGCACTCTCCTTCCCCTCATTGCTAGATTACTCCATAGATTGATCTTGGTGATGCGTAGAAAATTTTGAATTTCTGCTACGATCCCCAACAGTGGCATCATGAGCTAGGTCTATGCGTCGTTTCTATGCACGAGTAGAACACAAGTTGTTGTGGGCGTTGATTTTGTCAATTTGCTTGCGGTTACTAGTCTTATCTTGATTCGGCGGCATCGTGGGATGAAGCGGCCCGGACCGACCTTACACGTACTCTTACGTGAGACTGGTTCCACCGACTGACATGCACTAGTTGCATAAGGTGGCTAGCGGGTGTCTGTCTCTCCCACTTTAGTCGGATCGGATTTGATGAAAAGGGTCCTTATGAAGGGTAAATAGAAATTGGCATATCACGTTGTGGTTTTCGCGTAGGTAAGAAACGTTCTTGCTAGAAACCTATGGCAGCCACGTAAAAACTTGCAACAACAATTAGAGGACGTCTAACTTGTTTTTGCAGCATATGCCATGTGATGTGATATGGCCAAAAGGATGTGATGAATGATATATGTGATGTATGAGATTGATCATGTTCTTGTAATAGGAATCACGACTTGCATGTCGATGAGTATGACAACCAGCAGGAGCCATAAGAGTTGTCTTTATTTATTTATGACCTGCGTGTCAACATAAACGTCATGTAATTACTTTACTTTATTGCTAAAGCGTTAGCCATAGTAGTAGAAGTAATAGATGACGAGACAACTTCAAGAAGACACGATGATGGAGATCATGATGATGGAGATCATGGTGTCATGCTGGTGACAACGATGATCATGGAGCCCCAAAGATGGAGATCAAAAGGAGCAAAATGATATTGGCCATATCATGTCACTATTTGATTGCATGTGATGTTTATCATGTTTTACATCTTATTTGCTTAAAACGACGGTAGCTTAAATAAGATGATCTCTCACTAAAATTTCAAGAAAGGTGTTCCCCCTAACTGTGCACCGTTGCGAAGGTTCGTTGTTTCGAAGCACCACGTGATGATCGGGTGTGATAGATTCTAACGTTCGAATACAACGGGTGTAAGCCAGATTTACCCAGCAAAAACACTTAGGTTGACTTGACGAGCCTAGCATGTACAGACATGGCCTCGGAACATGGAAGACCGAAAGGTCGAGCATGAGTCGTATAGAAGATACGATCAACATGAAGATGTTCACCGATGTTGACTAGTCCGTCTCACGTGATGATCGGACACGGCCTAGTTGACTCAGATCATGTTTCACTTAGATGACTAGAGGGATGTCTATCTGAGTGGGAGTTCATTAAATGAACTCAATTATCATGAACATAGTCTAAATTGTCTTTGCAAATATGTTGTAGATAAATAGCTCACGTTGTAGCTCCCTGTTTCAATACGTTCCTAGAGAAAGACCAAGTTGATGAGATCACCATCGCGCGCTCCATCTGCCTTCGGGATTAGTATTGAACCTAGATAAATGTTATCAGGTGTCTACGTTGAGCATGAATATGATTAGATCATGTTCATTGCAATACGGTCATTCATTTAAGTTAGAGAATAATGGTTATTCTGTTTACATGAATGATACCTTTCATGGTCATGCACCCTATGTGAATGGTTCATTGAATCTCGGTCGTGGTAATACACATGTTCACGCCAAAAGATGTAGAGTTAATAATGATAGTACCACTTTCTCGTGGCACTGCCGCTTAAGTCATATTGGTGTAAGATGCATGAAGAAACTCCATGTCGATGGATGTTTGGAGTCACTTGATTTTGAATCGCTTGACACATGCGAGCCATGCCTCATGGGCAGGATGACTAAGACCCCGTTTTCAGGTACAATGAAGCGGGCAAGTGACTTGTTGGAGATCATGCATGCTGATGCGTGTGATCCAATGAGAATTGAAGCGTGCAGTGGATATCGCTATTTTCTCATCTTCACTGACGATTTGAGTAGATATAGGTATATCTACTTAATGAAGCACAAGTCTGAAACGTTTGAAAAGTTCAAGCGATTTCAGAGTGAAGTTAAGAATCATCATAACAATAAGATCATGTTCCTACGATCTGATCAAAAGGGGATTTTCTGAGTTATGAGTTTGGCAATCACTTAAGACATTGTGGAATTGTTTCACAGTTGAAGCCACCTGGAACACCACAAGGTAATGGTGTATCCGGACGTCGTAATCGAACACTATGAGATATGGTGCGATCTATGATGTCTCTTACCAATCTACCGTTTTCATTTTGAGGTTATGCGTTAGAGACAGCTGCATTCACTTTAGATAGGACACCATCTAAGTCCGTTGAGACGATGTCGTATGAACATTGGTTTGGCAAGAAACCAAAGTTGTTCTTTCTTAATGTTTGGGGCTGCGATGCTTAAGGCTTCAGCCAGAGAAGCTCGAACCCAAAGCGGACAAACACATCTTCATAGGATACCCAAAGGTGACAGCAGGGTATACCTTCTATCTCAGATCCGAGGGCAAATTGTTTGTCACTAAGAACGGGTCCTTTCTCGAGAAGGAGTTTCTCTTGAAAGAATTGAGTGGGAGGAAGATAGAACTTGATGAGGTTGTCGAACCTTTATTTCAACCAGAGAGTGATGCAACACAGAAAGATGTTTTCTGTGGAGCCTACGTCTGTTGAATAGGAAGTTAATGATAGTGATCATGAAGCTTCGGATCAAGTTGCTATCGAACCTCGTAGGTCGACAAGGATATGTACTACTCCTAAGTGGTACGGTAATCCTGTCTTAGATATCATGTTGTTAGACAACAATGAACCTACGAGCTATGGAGAAGCGATGGTGGGCCCGTATTCCGACAAATGGTTAGAAGCCATGAAATCCGAAATAGGATCCATATATCAGAACAAAGTATGGACTTTGGTGGACTTGCCCGATGATCGGCAAGCCATTGAGATAAATGGATCTTTAAGAAGAAGACGGACGTGGGCGGTAATGTTACCGTCTATGAAGCTCGACTTGTGGGAAAGAGTCTTTTCACAAGTTCAAGGAGTTGACTACGATGAGAATTTCTCACCCGTAGCGATGCTTAAGTCCGTCGGAATCATGTTAGCATTAGCTGTATTTTTCGATTATGAAATCTTACAAATGGATGTCAAAACAAGTTTTCTTACCAGTTTTCATAAGAAAAGTTGTATGTGATACAATAAAAGGTTTTGAAGATCCTAAGGATGCTAAAAGGCATGCTGGCTCCAACGATCCTTCTATGGACTAGAGCAAGCATCTTGGAATCGGAATATATGCTTTGATGGAGTGATCAAAGCTTTTAGGTTTATACAATGTTTGCTAGAAACTTGTATTTACAAGAAAGTGAGTGGGAGCACTACAATATTTCTGATAAGTATATGTGGATGACATATTGTTGATCTGAAATAATGTAGAATTTCTGGAAAGCATAAACGGTTGTTTGAAGAGTGATTTTCAAAGGAAGACCTGGATAAAGCTGCTTACATATTGGGCATCAAGATCTATAGAAATAGATCAAGACACCTGATGATACTTTCAAAGAACGCACACCTTGACATGTTTTTGAAAGAGTTCAAAATAGATCAGTCAAAGAAGGGGTTCTCACCTGAGTTGTAAGGTGTGAAGTTGAGTAAGACTCAAAGATTGACCACGGCAGAAGAAAGAGGAAGGACGAAGGTCGTCCCCTATGCTCTTGTCATAGGCTCTATACGGTATGCCATGCTGAGTACCGCACCTGATGTGTGCCTTGACACATGTCTGGCAAGAGGGTACAAAGGTGATCTAGGAGTAGATCACCAGATAGCGGTCAAAATTATCCTTAGAGGAATAAGGAAATGTTTCTCGGTTATGGAGGTGATAAAGAGTTCGACATAAAGAGTTACGTCGATGCAAGCTTAACACCTATCCGGATAGCTCCGAGTAGAGATACCGAATACGTATAATGGAGCAACAATTTGGAATAGCTCCAAGTGGAACGTGGTAGTAGCATCTACGATATGACATAAAGTTTTGCGAAATACATAGGGATCTGAATAGCAAGACCCGTTGACTACAAACCTCTCTTACAAGCATAACATGATCAAACCCAGAACTCATTGAGTGTTAATCACATAGTGATGTGAACTAGATTATTGAGTCTAGTAAACTCTTTGGATGTTGGTCACATGGCGATGTGACCTGTGAGTGTTAATCACATGGCGATGTGAACTAGATTATTGACTCTAGTGCAAGTGGGAGACTGTTGGAAATATGCCCTAGAGGCAATAATAAATTGGTTATTATTATATTTCCTTGTTCATGATAATCGTTTATTATCCATGCTAGAATTGTATTGATAGGAAACTCAGATACATGTGTGGATACATAGACAACACCATGTCCCTAGTAAGCCTCTAGTTGACTAGCTCGTTGATCAATAGATGGTTACGGTTTCCTGACCATGGACATTGGATGTCGTTGATAACGGGATCACATCATTAGGAGAATGATGTGGACAAGACCCAATCCTAAGCGTAGCACAAGATCGTGTAGTTCGTTTGCTAAAGCTTTTCTAATGTCAAGTATCATTTCCTTAGACTATGAGATTGTGCAACTCCTGGATACCGTAGGAGTGCTTTGGGTGTGCCAAACGTCACAACGTAACTGGGTGGCTATAAAGGTACACTACAGGTATCTCCGAAAGTATCTGTTGGATTGGCACGAATCGAGACTGGGATTTGTCACTCCGTGTAAACGGAGAGGTATCTCTGGGCCCACTCGGTAGGACATCATCATAATGTGCACAATGTGATCAAGGAGTTGATCACGGAATGATGTGTTACGGAACGAGTAAAGAGACTTGCCGGTAACGAGATTGAACAAGGTATTGGGATACCGACGATCGAATCTCGGGCAAGTATCGTACCGCTAGACAAAGGGAATTGAATATGGGATTGATTGAATCCTCGACATCGTGGTTCATCCGATGAGATCATCGTGGAGCATGTGGGAGCCAACATGGGTATCCAGATCCCGCTGTTGGTTATTGACCGGAGAGTTGTCTCGGTCATGTCTGCATGACTCCCGAACCCGTAGGGTCTACACACTTAAGGTTTGATGACGCTAGGGTTATAGGGAATAGATATACGTGGTTACCGAATGTTGTTCGGAGTCCCGTATGAGATCCCGGACGTCACGAGGAGTTCCAGAATGGTCCGGAGGTAAAGATTTATATATGGGAAGTCCTGTTTTGGTCACCGGAAAAGTTTCGAGTGCTATCGGTAACGTACCGGGACCACCGGGAGGGTCCCGGGGGTCCACCAGGTGGGGCTACCTGCCCCAGAGGGTTGTGTGGGCCAAGTGTGAGAGAGGACCAGCCCCAGGTGGGCTGGTGCGCCCCCCACCAGGGCCCAAGGCGAAGAGAGAAGGGAAAAGGGGGAAACCCTAGGCTCAGATGGGCCTAAGGCCCACCTAGTGGTGCGCCCCCCTCTCTCCCCCCTTGCCCCCCCCTAGATGGGATCTAGGGCTGGCCGCCACCCGTAGGGGTGGAAATCTAGGTGGGGGCGCAGCCCCTCCCTTTCCCCTATATATAGTGGGGTTTTGGGCTGTCATACACACGAGAACATCTCCTTCTTGGCGCAGCCCTACCCCTCTCCCTCCTCGTCTCTTGCAGTGCTTGGCGAAGCCCTGCTGGAGTACCACGCTCCTCCACCACCACCACGCCGTCGTGCTGCTGCTGGATGGAGTCTTCCCCAACCTCTCCTTCTCCCCTTGCTGGATCAAGGCGTAGGAGACGTCACCGGGCTGTACGTGTGTTGAACACGGAGGTGCCGTCCGTTCGGCACTAGGATCATCGGTGATTTGGATCACGACGAGTACGACTCCATCAACCCCGTTCACTTGAACTCTTCCGCTTAGCGATCTACAAGGGTATGTAGATGCACTCTCCTTCCCCTCGTTGCTAGATTACTCCATAGATTGATCTTGGTGATGCGTAGAAAATTTTGAATTTCTGCTACGATCCCCAACATATATGACTTGTATTATAAGGCAAGTGTAGTTAGTCACCGGGTCGGACACGTTATAACATAGCCATGATGAGGGGTGGCGAACTCTATATGAGCTGCCCCGTAGCGCTAAGACAAAGGTTCGCATCCTTTGTAATCTTTAGACACCAGAGAAACATAGCCCCTGGGCTCGAGGCGTAGGGTTATTACCTCTCCGTGAGGGGCCTGGACTCATAAAATCCGAGTGTCGCACCTGCGTCGTGATACGTCTCCAACATATCTATAATTTTTTATTGTTGCATGCTATTATATTATCTGTTTTGGATGTTTTATATGCATTAATATGCTATTTTATATTATTTTTAGGACTAACTTACTAACCCAGAGCCCAGTGCCAGTTTTTTTCCCTTGTTTTCGAATTTTACAGAAAAGGAATATCAAACGGAGTCCAAACGGAATAAAACTTTCACGATGATTTTTCTTGGACCAGAATACACAAGTAGGACTTAGAGATGAAGTCAGAGGAGTCCGGAGGCGGCCACAAGCCTCAGGGGTACGCCTTAGGGGGGCGCCCTGAGGGCTTGTGGTCCCCTTGGAGCTCCTCCAACCCTAATCTTTGGCCTATAAATTCTCAAATATTCCCAAACGACCAGAAGTGTCCACCAAAATACTTTTTCACCGCCGTAACCTTCTGTACCCGTGAGATCCCATCTTGGGGCCTTTTCCGGCACCCTGACGGAGGGGGATTCGATCACGCAGGGCTTCTACATCAACTCTATTACCCTTCCAATGAAGCGTGAGCAGTTTACCAAAGACCTACGGGTCCATAGCTAGTAGCTAGACGGCTTCTTCTCTCTCTTTGATCCTCAATACAATGTTCTCCTCGATGTTCTTGGAGATCTATCTGATGTAATATTCTTTTGCGGTGTGGTTGTCGAGATCCGATGAATTGTGGATTTATGATAAGTTTATCTATGAATATTATTTGAATCTTCTCTGAATTCTTATATGCATGATTTGATATCTTTGTATTTCTCTTCGAATTATCGGTTTGGTTTGGCCAACTAGATTGGTTCTTCTTGCAATGGGAGAGGTGCTTAGTTTTGGGTTCAATTTTGCGATGATCTCACCCAGTGACAAAGTAGGGGTAGCGAGACACGTATTGTATTGTCGCCATCAAGGATAAAAAGATGGATTTTTCATCATATTGCTTGAGTTTATCCCTCTACATCATGTCATCTTACTTAAGGCGTTACTCCGTTCTTATGAACTTAATACTCTAGATGCATGTTGGATAGCGGTCGATGTGTGGAATAATAGTAGTAGATGCAGGCAGGAGTCGGTCTACTTGACACAGACATGATGCCTATATTCATAATCATTGCCTTGGATATCGTCATAAATTTACGCTTTTCTATCAATTGCTCGATAGTAATTTGTTCAACCACCGTATTATTTTCCTTCAAGACAGAAGCCTCTAGTGAAACCTATGGCCCCGGGTCTATTTTCCATCATATATTTTCAGATCTATAAAACAAAAAACAAAAAATACCTCGCTGCAATTTATTTGTTTTTACTTTGTTTTACGTTTTAGTAATATTTTATATCTATCTCTATCAGATCTCATCCTTACAAGTGACCGTGAAGGAATTGACAACCCCTTTATCGCGTTGGGTGCAAGTGTTTGATTGTTTGTGCAGGTGCATAGATTGGAGACTTGCGTGTATCTCCTACTGGATTGATACATTGGTTCTCAAAACTGAGGGAAATACTTATCTCTACTTTGCTGCACCACCCTTTCCTCTTCAAGGGAAAAATCAACACAAGCTCAAGAAGTAGCACGTCGTAGCTAGGATCAGCCCTCGTTCATACCCCTAGTACTCATTTTCAGGTTCGTTGCCTCGACAGCGGCAGCCCCCAAGATTGGATCTAGTATCAGGGCGTGTTTGCCTGGATGGATGACGTTCTCTGGGTGGTCTCTGATGTCGAAGGTCACCATTTCCTTGGACCATGCGAGCCGCTTGCTGGTCGCCTTTTTCGCCATATAGATCGCTCATCGCGCGAGCTTCTAGTTTCGGCGTGTGTCCCCCGTTGTGAATATCATGTTCACAGAGGTCTCGTGGGCAAGCTGGCGGTTTGGCGAAGCCCTAGCCTTCTCCTGTCGAGCGGTGCTCCGCTCATATTCCCATGCGATGTGGTTCGGGCCGAGGTAGGTTCCCACGGCCTTTCCTTGCTCATTGTAAACGAACTCGATCGTCCTAAAACGCATGTAGTCGATGAAGGGTGGGGGCGAGACGTCGAAGAGTCGTCCCGAACTGTCAACGACCAGCTCGAAGGAGCCGAACGTGAAGGTTTGGCCCCTCAAGAACTTGTCGACTTATTTTTGACTCTCCGCACCGGGTTAGGTCTCCGACCAACGTCACCCGTGCCTGGCGCGCTAGCTGACGGAGTGAAATGCCGTCAGATCCCTCGATAGGGTTCATGACGAGGTCGGAAGTATCAGGATGGAGTCTGCACACAGTTTACCCAAGTTCGGGCCTCCAAAAATTAATACCCTACATCCTGCTTATTCTTGTTATTCATGGTGAGGGGATACCTCGTGCAGAGGATTAACATGGTGTATGAGATTGCTACCGAGAGTTTCTGGATCTAAGATTGGATGATTTAGAGGATACCTAGATCTCCCTTTATATAGACAGGGAGGTCTAGGGTTTATAGGGTCGCCCGATGCGATCTTCGTCGCCGCCGCCCTTGCCTTGGAGAACAAACAGTGGCAAGGTCGGTTGCTTCTGCCGTCTGGGCCCTGGCCGCCGACCCATGTCCTTGTCTAGTCCGGCCAAGTCAGGTACCCCTGAGTCGTGGCCCCGTCAGTCGTCCCCGCGGCGTCGGGCGCCGAAACGGAGGCCATTTGCGCCTCCGTGGTGAGACATGAATCCAAACAGGAGGGGCGGCGTGCTTGCCGCGTGAGGCTTCAGGTGCGGCTTCAAGCGGAGGTGGTTGCCGCAGCCCTCGCGACGAAGACGGACACGACAGACCGCGACGCAGAGGAGGCTTCGGCAGCCCGCGAGGCGACATTGGAGGAATCCCTCTGTGCTTGCATAGCCGAGAAGCAGTGGGGGAGGGCGTTCAAGGAGATGGCAAAAGACCAAAGCCTGGCGATCCGCGCCATGGCCGGACTGCCCCCCCTACCCCCTCCCCCCTCCCCCCCCCCAAGGAGGAGAAAGACGAGGACGGTGACGGATCGGACAGCTCCGTCTCCATCCGTTTTGCGTCTTCGACCGCTACTGCTGCAAGGACGACACGAAGGGCAAGGCTGGCCGTGATAAACTTCTCCGGTCATCGTTTTGTTCGTAGTTTGTAAGGCATGTCAATTTTTGATAGTCCGATGACATGTGTTTAGCTACGTACGTGTTGCATGAGCTGATATGGATTCGAGCATTCAGTTTAGATGCATCCGGTGATAGAGGAGAAATTTTGTGTGGTGTCCGAAATTTGATACTTGTGTTTATAGATGGTATATAATATAACAATTTCTTTTTCCCAAATACTAGGGAAATCTTGCTGCCGAAATACGTGGTCGCCGCGCTAGCCGAAAACCTAAAGAGGCGAGGGGCAGCAGTCCGCAGATTGAGACCGCTACCATCCCCACGAGCAATGCCACCGCGCGTCACCGTCAGTCAGCGCTAGACCGCGGGCAAATGGCATGCATACGCAGCACCTACGGCGCGCCCAAAGCGCCGGAACACGGCGAAGCAAGGGCTCTCCAAAAACAGCCTCTTCCGCGTGACTCTCCTAAAACCTCCTGGGGTGATTACGGTCACGAAGCCAACGTTCGGCCTGCAGGACAGGTTTTTGGACGTTTGGCGTCGTTGCGGCACTGGCCACTGGGCGACGACGATCCGCCAGCTCACTGCGGCTGGCGTCGTCTCGTCTGCCAGCCAAATTCCATATCGCGATCTCGGGTTTCGGGAATCCCGCCCGGCCGTCCATCAACCACGCGCGTCCAAACCAAACCCCACCCCACCCCACCACTCGCGCAGATGGTTGAGTTGAGCCAAGCACAGCACCGCAGTGCGTTCATACCGGGCACAAAGTATAGTGCATTTGGAGCGCGTGGGGGTGGTGGTCCGGTCCGCTAGCTCTGTTGGCCGGTGGCCGCGTGCGGTCAACCGTCCGGAATGAATCACGGAGCCCGCTGCGTCCGTTCCGCGTCCGAGCAAACAGCCAACGAAACAAAAGGAGGGGTAGTAGATCAGCAGCGCAGCGCATGCAGCGCAACGGCGACGGCGGCCTCACCCGACGCGGCGCCCGCGCGGTTTGTTTTTGGCTCCTCCCCTTCCCTTCCTTCCTCGCGACGCCAGGCAACGCGTCTTGGCTTCGGTTCCCGGACCCGAGCGCCCAACCATCGTGCCGCTCGGCCGGACCCAGTAAACAAACAAAACCCAACCAAACCCAACCCGAACAAGTCAAAACGCACCACCACCAAGTCCCAACCCAGCACAACAATAACGCAGCCGCCGGCAAGGCAGGCAGCACAACTGCGGCACCAGCCAGCCAGAGCAGAATATCGATTCCGCAAGTCAATCCTCACCTCCGTCCGTCGCGTTTCCATCCTCCCCTCCCCGCCCCTGGCCACGGCGATGGCTCCGTCCCCTCTCCTCCCCGTCCTCATCCTCCTCGCCGCCGTCCTCTGCCCCCTGGCCACCGGGCAGCCGCCGACGCAGCGCAACGTCCAGACCCGCTTCCCCTCCACGCGCACCCCGGCCGTCGCCGCCCCGCCTCCGCCGATCGTGCCCCCGTCGCCGTCCCCCACCAGCCCGGCCGTCCTGCCCCCGCAGTCCGCCTCCTCGTCCTCCTCCTCCTCCACGAAGCGCAGCGACATCGCCGTGGCCGTGGTGAGCACGGCGCTGAGCAGCTTCGCGCTCTGCGGCCTCGCCTTCTTCCTCTTCCTCCGCCACGGCAAGAAGAAGGAGCTGACGCACGCCACCGGCGGGAACGGTCACTCCAACCGGCCCCAGGACGCCGCCCTCGCCGGGAAGCTGCCGGAGAGGGCGCCGAAGCGGCCGCCCCGCGGCGGCATGGTGGACGAGAACGGCCTCGACGCGATATACTGGCGGGAGTTCGAGAAGGAGGGCGAGGGCGGCGGCGGCAGGGGGAGGAAGCCCGCGGGGGGCTGGCGCCCGCCGCAGCCGCCGCCCCGGCAGAGCCGCGCGGAGAGGTGGCCGGAGGCGCAGGGGTCGCCGGCTCCCTCCCCGCCGCGGCCGAGGAAGGGCAAGATAGATCAGGAACCGCTCATACCCAGGGGCTCCCTGGACTCCGCCTCCGCGGTGTTCGACGAGTCGCCGCGCCCGCCCAGCGCCAGCTCCAGCTCGTCCTTCTCCGTGGCTGCCCCCGAGGCCTACGCGCGGCCGCCGCCGCCGGCGATCGCCGTCAGCTCTATCCCCCGCCCGTCCCCGCCACCAGCCCCTGCCGCCCCACCAAGCGCATCGGCATCGCTGGCGCGCCCGCCAGGAAGAGGAAGCCCGCCACCACCACCACCACCAATGGCCACCACGTCGCCACCACCAGCGCCTAAGGGTCCACCTCCTCCACCAGCACCCAAAGGCCCGCCGCCGCCACCAGCACCCAGAGGCCCGCCTCCGCCACCGCCGCCCGGAGGAAAGAAGGGAGGGCCGCCACCGCCCCCGCCCCCCGGTGGAAAGAAGGGAGGGCCTCCTCCGCCGCCTGCCTGGGCGTCGTCCTCGAGGCCACCGGCGGCCCCGGGCGGGCCATCCGGCGCAGACGACCTGGCGAAGCTGAAGCCGCTGCATTGGGACAAGGTCAACGTGGCGGCCACCGACCACTCCATGGTGTGGGACAAGCTCACCGGCGGCTCATTCAAGTAAGCAGCTCCTGAATTAAACGCCCCCGCTTCTCATTTCAGTTCACCATTGCCGTAGCCCGTATACAGACGTTTAATTCTCTCTGTGCTTCTCGTGCATTACTACTGGGTACAGTACCGGTCATTACTGATTGCATAGGAATGTAGTGCTAGCTACAGCACGAACAGTGAGTCATGCATGGATGGAACCCTGAACCTTGACGAAAGCAGGACCATCAGGCAGGCATGAACCGAGAAAATCCCACTAGCATTACGTTCTCTGAAACATCGCTCGATTAGCACCCTAGCTGAGTTACTTGCAGCATAATGGTAGCTGTAGTGTGCAGAAACTGAAGATGACGCGCGTAGTGAGAACTGAAAAGGCCCTGAATGCGCAAAAAAGGGGCCCTTTTCGCTGGCATGGCAGCCATGATCGTCGGCGGATTCTCCGATGGGATCAGGAACCCAGGATGTCGTGGAACGGGTATACGAGTTGGCGCGGCGTGCTTTTCGTTGAACGAGCATGAAATTCAATTCACATTTGCTTTGCTATCTACCTTGACAGAATCAACCGTATACTTATGATTTTGTGCTATTGTTTAGCTTGTTTGATCGCGTAAAGAATCTGGATGGGGACGGGTCGCTGTAGCCCCAGTTCCAAAGCAATGATGGGAGGATTTAGGAGCAGGATGTGGACGCCTTGAACCCGGTCAAGATGTCACCCACTTTTCTCCGTCAGCTTGCGCTGGACATTATTAGCTCTGCCACGTCACCCATCCAGTCATAAGAGAATCATACCTAGTGACCGATTGGATACATGATTGGAAACTATACTAAGCTAGTGTTCAGAAACTGGGGTTTTTTGTTTTCCAGCTTTGTGTGATCGATTCAGAACGTTCTAACGGTGTTGTTACTCTGACGTGTTTGCAGCTTGGATGAAGGCACCATCGAGGCGCTGTTCGGCACCGCGGCGGTGAACCGCAAGACGAAATCCGCGGACGCCAAGGACGCGTCGAGCGGCCTCGGGCGCTCGACCTCGGAAGAGCAGATATTCCTGATTGAGCCACGCAAGTCGCACAACATCTCCATCATCCTCCGGTCCCTCACCGTGGGGCGGGACGAGATCATCGACGCGCTGCGTGATGGCAACAACACCGAGCTCGGCACGGACGTCCTCGAGAAGCTGTCCCGGCTCAGCATCTCCAAGGAGGAAGAGGCCACCATCCTGAAGTTCTCTGGGAACCCCGACAGGCTTGCCCCCGCAGTGGCCTTCCTTCTCCGGCTCCTGCTCGACGTGCCCAACCCGTTTGCCCGTGTCAATGCACTGCTATTCAAGGTAAACTACGGTTCTGAGATTGCTGTGCTCAAGCAATCGCTCCAGACCTTGGAGATGGCGAGCCAGGAATTGAGGACAAAGGGGCTGTTCTTTAAACTCCTCGAGGCGGTGCTCAAGGCGGGCAACCGGATGAATGCCGGCACGGCGCGGGGGAACGCGCAGGCCTTCAACCTCACAGCACTGCGCAAGCTCAATGACGTGAAGAGCACTGATGGAGGCACCACGCTGCTCCACTTTGTCATCGAGGAGGTTGTGCGCGCAGAGGGGAAACGCCTTGCTGTCAACCGCAACTACAGCGTCCGCCGCTCTGGTAGCCTCTCCAAGAGCAGCATTGTTGGCGGAATTTCAGCAGCTGGCTCCGCTGGCCAGGGGCCATCACGCGAGGACAGGCAGAACGAGTACTTGAACCTAGGATTGCCCATTGTTGGAGGTCTCAGCAGTGAGTTCGCCAATGTGAAGAAGGCTGCGACTGTGGACTACGATGTGACTGCCAATGAATGCGCAATCTTAGGCAACCGACTCGTGGGCATCAAGAAGCTCCTGGAGACCTGCGGGGACGATGGATTCTCAAGAGGGTTGAGAGGCTTTGTCAATGCTGCGGAGCAAGAGCTGAAGGCACTGAGTGGAGTGCAGGAGAAGGTCCTTGATCTGGTTCAGCGGACAACGGAGTACTACCATGCAGGTGCTACCAAGGACAGGAATGCTCATCCCCTCCAGTTGTTCGTCATTGTGAGGGACTTCCTGGGGATGGTGGACCAGGCATGTGTGGACATCAAGAGAAGACTGCAGCAGCAAAAGAAGCCAACACCCCCATCATCACAGCAAACAACAGCGGCGGCCTCGACGGCCGCTAAGGGGCCAGCTGAAGCCGCTAAGGGGGCAGCTGATGGTGCTAAGGCGGTGGCTGGTGGTGCGGCGGCAGCACCACCGGCTCACAAACCGCCACCAGAAGAAGCAGATAGCAAAAGGAAGAGGGTCATGCCAAGATTCCCAAACTTGCCAGCGCACTTTATGAAGGACGGCGCAGACTCAGATTCAAGCAGTGATGAGGAATAGAATGTATGGAGAGGTGTAAATGGAGATTGTTTGCATTGGCTTGAATTGGTTGTTTTGGAGGTTTAGGTTAGCTGCAGACTGTACATAAGGAAATTGTTTATGTTGGTTCTTTTCTCCAGTTCTTTACATGAGATCCATGTCGGCAACAGTAGATACAATTACATATATCCAGAAATTGAATTTGATGTGCAGATATCAACAAACCATAAAAAAAATGATATTTTAGCTAACTGGTAACCATTTGTCCATGGTACAACAAAGAATTGCCTACCTACAACAAATGACCAATGCGGTACTTACAATTTACAGGCTTTCAGCCAGCAAGCTCACTTAGCGGTACTCGATCCATGACGCTGCAAGCAATTTGTGCATTTTTCTGGAGAACCGGATCTATATCTGGCAATTTTGGAATCTGGAATATAACACAGCGAGTATTATGCAATGTAATGCAGATCATAGTATAGTATAATCGAGCTTAAGGACTGTAAGGTTGCCCAGAAAAGTAAAAAAGGAACAGTATTAACATATCATCGAACTTAAGGAACAAAACAAATCAAGTACATATTACCATGAAAATTGACAACAAAATTAACAACACGTTGGAGATATACAGAATCTGCACACCCAATAACATACCTGAGCTAGTAAATCCATCGTTCGTCTCAGCAGACGGGCTAAATCTCCATCATCCATTGCAGAGTCCATCATTATCTCCCTCCATGTCAACCCTGACGCCCAGGCTTCAACCATTCCAGCAAACTGGGTATCTATTTCGCAAGGTATCTGTACGCCAAGAAGCAAGTGGATGAGAAAAGTAACAAGGGCAACTATTGATTTAAAGACACAGGAGAATAGGAACATCATGTGCCAAACCTTTACGCCATGTTTCTCTTGGAGATCGAGGAGTGAGTTTCTCTGCTCTTCTAAATAGTTTATGACACCAACAACAACTGAAGATGGTTCATACACAAAACTGCAAAATTTTAAACAATCACCATGGTGCCTAAGAAAACACATGAGGAAGTATTTTTATTCAAAAACGTTGACAATTTTTGGGCTGGAGATTGAATACACTGGAGTTCTCACTTTAAGTAAATGATAACAGAAACTATTACTGGCTGCACCTTCTATGGTATCACTTTAAGTAAATGATAACACAAAATATTACTGGCTGCACCTTCTATGGTATGAACATATTTGTCACTCAATAGGCCACGGCAATATATGGTGACAACTGATTGGATAAACATTTTTTATTGATGATGAAGCATATTGATCAACCATTGGAGAGTTCAGTTCATGTACTCGTGTAAATATTAACTGCATCAATACAAAGCTTATTTGGGGCAGCAAATATGCTGGTCCGCAATTTAGCACAGCACGTGGGATTGATGGTCCAATTGATTTATATTATATGCCAGTGTATTTCCACAGATTCGGGCCACAACATGAAGGATAGGGACAGCTGTACAGGTATAAACATGACATAACAGGAGGCTTTACAAGCCAATAGCCATAGCAAGTTGTAAGCATGAGAAATAGGTGCCGTTGTTGAAATGTGTACCTGCTATTCTTCCAAGGACGAAGTTTGATCCCTTCTGACACTAAGCTTCCACACACTGCTGCCAGTTGAGATGGCTTCAGATCCAAAAGGACCTTGTTCCTAAGAACCATAGCAAGCCAGAGTTCGTTTTCCCCTCGTATGGCTGCGGCCGTTTCACCCAAAGGATAGATTACTTGGGTGTTGATATCTAACACTCTAGCCTCTTGTATGACTTTGCTAATCTGGTAAACATCCATTGAGAGAATCAAAAATTAATGTCTGAGAAACTACTTACCGAGGACAAGCATAAGGCTGTAACTTAGTATTGTGCAATCATACTGGTTATCCACAAGATCCTGAATGCTTTCACCAAATCATGGCATTTTATAGAGAAACAGCATATATTTTCAACAAAATATTACACATGAGATGGTTCAGAGGGAGTGTTTAATTAGTGTAGTGGAAGAATGAAAGGTGGTCAAGGAGCACTGGCTGGGGCTGAATGGGGGCACGATAGGAAGCAACAGGACATGCTACAATGACTTCAATATATTTTCGGTCTCATGTGGTTCAGTTACGTAGTTAATTAATGCATGAAGTGGAAGTAACTAACTCAATGTACTCTATACATATAATGATACGATACAAAAAGTACCAGAGTGCTTTCAACAACTATATAGTTCAATTAGATAGGTTCATCAAACATATAAAAGCATACATGGTTACCTGCAAAAATTCTTTCCAACCAGTTGGTTCAATTTGCATTATGCGTCTAGTCAAACGACGGGATCTAGCTTCCAAACGCTCAATCTTTTCTTTTGTAAAGTTTCTCATGTCGATGATCTTTTGAAATTCTCTAAAACCCTTAGTACTTCTGATTGTTTTCTTCAATTGTGAAACCTTCCTCCTCTGTTGCTTGTGAGATTCTACAGCGGCCTGATGTTCCTGGGAGAATCGTTCCACCTGTGAAGAAAGAGTAACAAAAAAAAGTTCAATGCTAACAGAAATGCAAGTTGCAAGTTCAATGCCAAAACGTCAACAGAACTGCAAGTTGCTAGTTCAACGCCAAAACGTCAACAGAACTGCATGCTAAAACGTCAACAGAACTGCAAGTTGCAAATGATAATGCATAACTTCATACCAGACATGATTTGAATAGCATTAAATGATAATATATGAAATGAGGATGTGCATGTTACGTTGGTTATCTATTAACATTAGAAGGAACTGTCAGTACTCAGTAGCAGTGTATTACTGGTCTGACGACATGATTGACCAACCTATTAGAAGACACAAATGAAAAGAACTGGCAGTACTACGGTATATTACTCCTAGAGTCATATGGTCCGACCACTATGATTAAACAACCTATTACAAGACACAGATGGGAGAAATGAACACTTAGTGAATCTTGTGAGAAATCAATATCTTTTAAAGATAGTACTCCCTCCAATCCAAAATAAGTGTCGCAGTTTTGAACTGGGGTTAGTTCAAAACTGCGACACTTATTATGGATCGGAGGTAGTAACAGATAACTCTAATTTACAATAAAAGCACGAAATATTGGGAAAGCCAAGGAGTAAGTGCAAACCTTGTCGTCTTCTGAGAGGCTATTAAGCACAGGAACATTTAGACTCCACGACCATGTGTCTAGGGATCCGTCCATGCATAACAAAAAACCATGTTCTGATTTTGCGATTTTATCCCAGATCATGTCTTCACGCAAAAGGAGCTGCTTCAGGGTTTCTCTAGGGAGTGGCCCACCCTCCACTGAAGGAACAGCAGGTAGACCTGTCTGGTAAACAGTTTTTATCCATTTTTCTGTGAATAGATACCATGAATTATCTGAACTCAAAGCAACATAGTATGATGGGCAAAGAAGTTGTCCCTCGTTATCAAATTCCTGCTTGCCTGGACCAATAGAATCATCTTCCAGCTGCAATAGTTATTTTCATAAGAACACACGAGGAGGACACTAGGACAGAAATCACAAAGACAAAGTGGTAGAGAAAAACTTCAATAATTCATATCTTGGGGCATGTCTAACAAAAATGTAGATATACAAACAGCAAAGGATGTAAACTACTGCGGTTCAGAACTTTCATTTTTGCAGTATCCGATAATTAATGCTTGTCATTTGACAAGAACGTGCACAACAAGAGACGTAAACAATCCCAAAGTGAAACCATGAAGCTTTTCCCTCTACAACTCTCATGCAATGAAACTTACTCACTCACCATGCTGGCAATCTTTTGATCATCAAACGAGCTGAGGCTTCCAATAAAAACAGCAGGAATCGTGTGGTGAACTGAATCTTTATCTTTATACTGCAAGCACATGAAAGGGAGGTGACCACTTTCAAACTCTTCTAATTGAGTTTTCCATGCAGCCATTCTCTCTAGTTCCATCCTCTTTTTCAGTTCATTTCGTATCTTCTTCTCTTCCTGAGGAACAAGTGCATAGAACATATAAGGTCTAATAATACATCATAAGCAGTACCTCGGTCAACAAGTTATGAAAAAAAAACTTTAATTATGTAATACCTTCTACTCGAATTCTTGGAAGTGTCCATGAGTTAAAAGAGACTGGGTTTTGAAGTTGATGGATCATTTTAGGTTTTAAATTTTAACATTTATAGGCAAAGCCATATGTCAATATTAGCATGCTAGGTAAATTCAAGTGCCCACATGGTGGGGGTTTTCTAGAGCACGAAGGATGGCTTCACATGTTTGCATTAAGATAGAAAGGGTTTCAGTGTGTCGTTTTGGTTTGTTGTAAACAAAACAAAAAATACTCCTCAATTGCCAATGAGATGAATTGCCCGGCAAAAGATCACCAACCTAATCCTAAACTAAGCCCTGAAAGAAATAGAAGTTGATAGAGACACTGAAACAAGAGGACTGCTCAAAACAAAAGGGGGCACACGTATACCTTAAGGAGAAAATTCCTTATTTGACACTATCTTAAAATCTGCTTCCTTATTTGACACTGGAAAAGTTTTTCTTCCCTATTTGACACAAGTTCTAAATTTTATTCCCTATATGACATTTCCGTCCATTTTGAGCCTAAATGACACCTGAAAAGACTCTTTTGCCCCTCATGTGGTATGTGTGTGGGGGGCAATAGCGCACACACGCAGCATCAGTGCGAGGGCAGGAGAACACACGCAGCAACACATACACATGCACCAACACACACGCACGCGCACACACACGCAACAACATGCACGCGCACGTGCACACACACACGCAACAACACGCACGCGCACGTGCACACACACACACACGCAGCAACACACATGCACGCGCACACACACGCAGCAACACACACGCACGCAGCACACACACACATACACACACACGCACGCAGCACACACACACATACACACACACGCAGCAGCAGCACACACGCAGGCAGCACATAGGCACGCAACAGCACACACACACGCGCACGTACACACGCAGTAGCAAACACACACTGCAGCACACATGCACACACACATGCAGCGGCAGCACACATGTGCGTGAGCACCCACACACGCAACAGCACACACGCGCGCACACACACATACCGCACTAATTTAGGACTAGTGTCAAATAGGGAAGAAAAACGTTTCCAGTGTCAAATAAGGAACCAGATTTTAAGACAGTGTCAAATAAGGAATTTTCTCTTACTTAAGACCGTCTTGATTTTAACGTGTTTCCTAATATGTCGTAAACTGCGAAGGCATATAATTATTTTTGTAAACATGAAATGAAGTAATGATACAAAGAAGAGCTACATGCACTATATCCAATTCTTAAAGAACCATGGTAGTGTGTCAGCCCAAAAAATCGATGGAGATCATGTTTATCTGTCATTAATAGAAAAAAGGCAGCCCGGTGTCATTAATACATTGACACAAATAATTGAGCATTTATAAGTGGAACTGTAAGAATTTCAGATACGTTAGATGGATTTCCATGTTACTGAATTACTATACATAAACCAGATCAAGCAATGAACATTACCTTTAACTTGTTTTGTAGAAGAGAAATCTCAGCATAGTCTTCCTCGGATAATTCCTTCCTGCATTTCCTGTCAATGAATTCATCTGTAATTTCTGAAGAGAGGTGTTGTATTTCTTTCTGAATTCTCTCAAGCTCTTCTTTAGCAGCAACCATTACATTGCTCCCAACATAATTCCCAAAGCTTTGCTCCACTAACTTCCGAGCTTCTTCCAATGTTCTTCCAGAACGTTTAGCCTTAACATCACCTGATTCTTTCTGCTTATGAGTAACTTTCGAACCCTGAACGGCACATTCCAATCCATCAGATAAGGAATACGAGAAAACAAGAAAATATGCAGATACATTACAGCAAGATACATACAGCAAGGAGATTCAAAACCATCCCGTATGATGCGGTAAATTGTGAAACAAGTGGCTCAAGTCCAGCGAAGATAACATCACAACATTCTTCAGGCCCTTCATTAGTAGTCTGAACAAGAACAGAATGCCCAACTGTGTCGATCCCTCTCCTTCCAGCACGACCTGCCATCTGGAATAGGTTATTTGGGGTTAAGAGCTGGCGTCCGGCATCAATTCTTTTGCTGAGAGAAGAAATCACAGCTGTCCTAGCAGGCATGTTGATCCCAGCAGCAAGGGTTTCTGTTGCAAAGACTACTTTAACAAGGCCACGTTGAAACAGTTCTTCAATAAAGGACTTCCACAGTGGCAAGCAACCAGCATGATGAGCAGCAACTCCTCGCAAGAGTCCTTTCACAGCGTTTTCCCGGACAGCATCAGGATATTGCATCCTGAACCTCCTAAGTTCCAGTTCAACTTCACTAGCCTCACAATCATGCAGAAGTCTACAATCCTCAATATATTCAACGGCTGCATCACATCCTCTTCTACTAAAGATAAACCAAATAGCGGGAAGCATGTCGTTTTCCCAAAGCTGTGACAATGTCTCACGTATTAGTGGAACCTGCATAGTGATGTAATCAAGAAATGACACCCATTAGTCATAGCACACTTTAATCTGACATGGTCTCACAAAAAAAACATGAGCAGCTTAAAGTCATTATGCGAAAATGCATGTCATAAAAGTGAGTCTAGTCCATGCCTGGGAACGGCGCATATTGGTGACCTCGTGCTTGGACAATTGAACCTGTTTTGATATGTCCAATGGGCTTCTATTACCTTGCTCATTTTTATTTGTTCTAACCTTCCTCTTTCCTTTCACGTAATAGAATTCACTTTTTGGAGAAGATATGTTCTGGACGTGAGACATTCTCAACTTCCTGTATGGGTAGAACAAAAATGAAAAATACATGACTTAGCTTTGGTACAAACATAAATAATGTGCATGAGGCAATACTGGAATGCGCAAGAGATATCCTAGAATGTTTCTTAAAATGCCATCCAGTGTCATATAAACCACAAAGGTAGCATAACCAGCTAATGGTATGGATGTCAAAGAATTATCAGTTTTCATAAGGAATGAATAAGTATACAACATAAGCAACCAGATGGACTTTGAAGAAATCATGTATGCCCTTGATACTTCCAATAAAACAAAACTCGACCAACAGGCTCTAGCACCGGCGGCATGTTTAATAACAGGTTAGGCCTCGAACGAGGGTAGGCTGGGAGCTCGCCCGCCTCTAGCCCACCGAACGGCGTTCGGTTTTCATACTACCAGTAATAACAAAATATGAAATAAGATTGGTCATGACTATCAAAGCAAACTTTGTCAGAATCAGCATCCAAGACAGTGGTAAGTAAGCAAATACTTGTTTTCTTTATTTGCAGGCATTTGACCCTTCACACAAAAGGGTATAAAGTATATGATAGAAATTAGATAAACAGCCAAGTACATTTCCAGGAACACTTCTGATAATCTAAAAAATATTAACCCGCATGGACATAGCTAATGGTATAAGCAAGGCAGACCTAAGTAGGCCCTACTAGGTTCAGATAAACCCTCTTATTTAGCAGCTGAACATACTGTACTTAGAGCACACCTGTTTCCATTTAAGCTGCCTTAAGGTGCAGCTATGTCATCGCCAGATGATCATGGGGTTAATATGTTTTGGGCTTCATGACTAAATGATTACTACTCCCTCTGTCCCAGAATATAAGAACGTTTTTGACACTATGCTAGTGTTAAAAACGTTCTTATATTTTGGGACGGAGGGAGTAATAGACATTAAAGTGCCCTTTATACGTCTTGTACCGGACTAATCTTGGTAACCGTTTAGTAAACTGCCGACTTGACTACTGGACAATTGGTAATCACGCGTGCACGCGCACGCACGCACCTAGAGAGAGGTATAGAGGAGTTAAATTTTCAGTGAAGAATATATGGTTAACTTTTTGGCAGATATGATGCAACTATTTAGATCAATCAATGGAAGTTGCCCACATTCTGATGGGATGGTCCAATTTATCAAAGGGGGTGAACATGGTTAAAACAAACAAACGAGCTGGTTGCATATCGTTATTAAGAGTACTTCTTTATATGCATGTTGATTTGGAAAGTAAGCCAGTTTATGGTGCCAACAAGAACAAGGTGACAACCTATTCATTTTCTTTCCCTTTCCATCAAGAAGTGGTAGAAGTGCAAATTTCTTCGAGAAGTGCCAAGTTAGTGGAACGGGGCGTTTGCTCGATGTCACCAGCTCCGTTTTCCCATGGATCTACAAAAAGACAGGCATAAGAACTGATTTCGCAAGTACAAAATCATGTGGTGCCAGAGCAGAAATAAAGGAAAACTACAATGTGTGGGCAGCATTTGCACAAGCATGAGAATGCTAATGATCACAGTAAACCAAAAATATATACCCGCATGTGCTTGTGCATGTATTTTCTTTCAACGAACTGTGCAAGTATTTCTGGTGCTTCATATACAATCATTACAATAGGAAGTGGAAAAACTATTACACCTATGATGCTACTGCAAAATGGGGAGCGAGGACAATACGATTAATCCACTAATCATGTACCATCAATGCAATAGAAAATCAATACAGCAAAATATGAGAAGTGAAAGCTACAGTTACCTGACCAATCCAGCCAGCTAATTCATCAGGATTTGCAACAGTGGCAGACAAGCATATAAGCTGGACTTCCTTTGGACAATATATCACCTAAGATGTGGCGAAAATAGTAAGTCAAATGACCAATATAAACTCATGAAGACGAACAAGAGAGTAATAAAGTAGCATACTGTTTCTTCCCAAACAGTTCCGCGTGAGATATCACTTAAGTAATGGACTTCATCCAAAACAATGACATCAACTTCAAATAATCTACCATCGGATGCTGACATACCAACACTGCAGTCCAAATAAAGATGGCGGGATTCTTTCAGAAACAGGACAAGCAACATCAGTTACAACCAATAATTAACTACCGCTAAAGCCTAATCTCCCCGCACCCCAACCCCAAAAACATGAGTAGCTAGAAAATAAATCATGCTATTCTCAAATGCGAAACACTGAACATATATATACTTGTTCGTGCATCTGCAATATTTGCTTCCAATGGTGGAAGTGGAAAATTATTAAACTAGTAACAGTATGCTACAGATGAATACTTGTTCATGCATAAATACCTTTGATACAGCATATTACGCAGAATCTCTGTCGTCATTATTAGGATCTGAGCATCTTTATTGATAGCAGAATCTCCTGTAAGAAGACCAACATTATGATCACCAAATGTATTCCTGAAATTATTGTACAATGGCAATGTGTCAAAATAAATGCATTACTCAAGAGTCTGACCATCTAGGAAAATTATATAACAGTCTCAGCCTTGCACTAATCAAATAAATACTCCAACATCTGAGCTGATGGAATTTTCCAACAGTCATAAATGTTCTCCAGTCAATCATGTGGATGAGTGAGCTGACACGAGTTTCAACTTACACCTAAACTGATAATTTGCAAGGCTCGCTGTCAGTTAGGACTTGGGAGCATGAGGATGTCACTAAGATGATAACTCTAGGCATGTCCCAACTAACACAAGATAAAAGGTAGTTCTTGCAGGTTTCAGTCATAAATCTGTAAAACAAATGGCATGAATCATGAAAGTGGAATTTTACCGGAACTCGCGGAACTTCTGATTTGACAAGGCCTTCAACGGTGTCGTATAGAAGAGCCGCCTTCCTCTGGCAACTGTTGCCACAGCTGCAGCTTCAGCGATTAGTGTCTTCCCGCTACTTGTAGGTGCAGAAACTACTACGGACGAGCCTCTTAGAAATGCTTGTATAGCCAGGCGCTAAAAGAAGATAGGAAACAGTGTAAAAAAACATGTTATATCACTCCAAAGAATAATCAGGAAGGAGTGTTCACTGTCTCATCTCTATGTGTAAAACAATATTAGCATCAAGCTTTAATACTTTTTCTATTGCCGAAGGGGAAGAGGTGGATTTGTTTGAAGAAAACCAAAGCAATAATTTTACCCCCTAACTATTTCAGCCAGTTAGCTTGAAATGGACTCAACATTACAATTTCAACACAAGTAAGCTAGCTTTTTATCAAGACATGACAGCCTTAGTGCTGCTCATTACGCAAAACAACTTGAAAGTAGCTCATCAACTAACAATGCCATCTGAAATAAATAAAATAGATGGTATAAATTGCAGTGCTTAATATGAACCAGACAAGATGGCCCCATCTTAAGGTAAATTGATGATATAATTGCAGTGTGACTATATGACCCATCCAAGATGATCCCATCTTAGTAAGCTCCCTAAGAAGAGAATATCTCCAACATCATCCTATAGCACAAATTACTGGAAGATATCTACCATGAGAAAACACAGTAGAAAAGCAAGAACTCCGTGCTTATCACAGTCATTTACTGGTCAGGCAACTAAGTTTTTTTGCATAACGAGAACATGATATTATTTGTGAGCTCCATGATGCCAAAAGTTAGGAAGTGTATTGCAGTAGACAACACAAGAGATGTCCCCCGTGTAATCACATGTATCTAACTAGCAGATTGGCCCGCACAATTGCATGGTTTACTGTGTTGCAGTACCGGTACAAAACTTTCTTTGCGATTTGATTTCTGAAAATTATATTCGCAAACAAAATACAGCTGCGGTATCTGATCATATGTTTAAAGCATGATTTCTTTATTTGGAGATATCTGTCCCGTTATGTGAATGAGCGGATTGAGTTATAACTTATAAGCAGTGCTACCACCTCTTTTTTATTTCCCATTTTCTGATCACTGCGTTTCTAGGCCAGCCATCGAATCTAAGTTTTTAAAATTTAGGTTCAACTAATTCAATGCTAGATGTTTCCCAAATTATTATGTAGCATCTCGCCCTTCAAATTGGGGTCCACAAAAATTAAGGGTTAGATGGTTTAAATAAATTTTTCGCATGCTGATCTCTTTTTAAGAGGATTTAAATCAGCTGTCGACCTTTTATTAGCAAGTAAGATGGATGGATTCGACAAACTAGATGAAACTTAAAATACTGGCACTGCTAGAGCTCCAAATGCCAACCATTTCGGTACTCCAAAATCGATAAACTCCCACCAAAACACATACGGCTTCAGTGTGTAGAACCAGAATTAGCTCGTCCGCGCGAGTCAGGTACCTGAAACTTGTCGATGGGGAAGTCGTAGATCCCGGCGAGCTCATTGTAGTCGATGATATCGTCGCCGAACTCCCGCACCTCGGCGACGAGCTTGGCCACCTGCTGCGACTTGTACTGCTCCGACCGCTGCCTCCGCTCCGCGGTCTCCTGCCGCGAATCCTCCGCCGCCGCAACCCCCTCCTCCTCGCACTCGCCGCCACTCTCCTCCTCCAGCTCCTCGTCGCCCTCCCCGTCATCGTCCTCGTCGTAGTCCGCGTCGCGGATGTCTAGCCCGTCGTCATCCTCCTCCTCGGGCCTCTCGTCGTTCGTCCTTCGTCGGACACCGGGCCGCGGCGGCGCGGAGCGGTTTGAGTGCGCGCGGAGGGGGCGTGTTTGCGGGGCGGCGTGGGTTTGGCTTGGGCTGGGCGCGAGGGTGGGAGGAGAGCGGGCGGTGGGGTCTGGGGTGGCGCGTGGCGGGGCGCGGTGGGGAGCGGGAGGAGGAGCAGGAAGTGGGGGGCGAGGCAGTGCATGGCGGGAGGGTGTGGTGAACGGGTGATTCGGCCGCAAGAGGCGGGGGAAGACGAGATAATGCTAGGATTTTAATCTTCGGTCTTGCACATGGTAGCCGGAAATGCGCCAACGGCCTGGGTTTACGCCATGCGAACGGGTTTACGGTTTTGGGGTGATGGAGGCCATGGGCGGGAGAAATTGTTGAGACGTTACTTGACCTTTGAAAATGTTGACAAATAATCCATTATCCACACAAATAATCAAATAACAAACTCCCGTCGGTAAAGAAGAGATCTTGTTAATGATTATTTGGATGGATAATTGCATGTCTTTAATATTTTTATTATTTTCTGATGTTTGTCGTGTTATCATGATTGAAGATGAATAGATTGAAAGTTTTCCGCCAAAAAAATAAAAACACATGCCTTTACATAAAAGTGTTTTTTCAAGAATAACTTTCATTCTATTCATCTTCAATCATGGTAGTACAACGAACACCAGAAATAATAATAAATACATCTAGATTCATAGACCACCTAACGACGACTACAAGCACTAAAGCGAGCCGAAGGCACGCCGCTGTCATCACCCCTTTTACATAAGTGTTTTTTCCCCTTGAGAAGGAATGAGGAACATGTTTTCGTCCATATTAATAGCTAGATTTGTCTTCGACGATTTTCACATTTTACATGAAGTGTTGGGGGCACGCTTCTTTGCATCGTTGGTGTTGTTGAATTTCATAATGAATTTTTTTGTTTGCCCTGTGTGGAAGATGACGAGGTGTGTTTTCTTTTTATAACTATAGGTGATTTCCCTACGCGTTGCTGCGGATTTTAAAAATTAATTTTGGATAAATTTTGTATGAACTAAGTGACCTAAATCAAAAGCTATTATTTTCAGTAATTGTGTGTGAACAAAGAGTATGCATGTAAGCTGGATCATTGAAGATGAAACAATTAAAATGAGATATGCATGTGCTACAAAATAGTTTCAGTGGATGTTGATGTGGCACATTTGATGATGTGGAGAGTTGCATGGTGAGAGAATTGCATTAGTGGGACAACTATCTAGGTAGATATGGTTTTTGGTGGGCCCTTCTTAACAACGTGATATTGTGTTATCTACTAATCAACTTACACATACATAGATAAGTTTCTTACGTTGTTGGTCGTATGTACTATATTGATGCTGCAATGTCATGTTGGTGATTTTTCCTTGCGGGTGCGTAAGAAACTTGGCATGACATAGGGCTTTTACCTAGGGAGTCTAAACCTAGGTACAACATTGTGTCTCGTATCGTCTCAACCTCAGAGTTCCATTAGCGCGATCCTTGTATCGCCTCCTCCCCATCATTTTTGACTAGGTATACCCCTATATGCACAATGAACACAAATCTGCGAGCAACAACTAGCGCAAACCGTGGGGCGGTACATTGATCTCGTCTGGGTGGGATCATCAAGATCCCTCTCGATTCGACTCAACTTCCTCTCAAGAAGATGGTGTTCATGAATTTTCACGGAACAAGGCCTCAATAATGACCTCAACATCCCCACCATGATCGGTCCCATGCAATTGGGCCTATCCCTAACATGTTTTCTCCTCGTCAAGCATCTTCAACCACCTCAACAACCATAAGACTGGTGTGCTCCCAGAAGTCAAGGTGGGCATGTTCCACTCGTCCCATATATCATTTAGTCCGATCATCACGCGTATTCGATGTGTTGATCAAGAAGTGGCTTGCAGGGAGAGAGCGGTCTAAAGCTCATTCTCCATGGGCCAAGAGGAACAAGAAGAAGGGTGACAAGCGTGAGCTGGAAGGGGTGTTGACTCGCCATCATTGGGGAGAGTCTCTTATGAGGTGTATCTTAACCTAACCGCTAAGGTTGTGGACTCCCTAACCTTTGGTCTCCGATATTTGTAGGATCGAGTAATCGAGTATAGGGACATATGTCTCTTGCACCCAAACTAACCACCACGATGTACTTAAATCTACCGACGCCAACTTGGGCAGAAAAGGCGGGGGAGGTGCCGCGCGGCGGGGGGGGTGGGGGGGGGCGTGATTGCAACCGCCAACCCTTCTAGAAAAGAGAAAATCAGCTTATCCGTCTCTGCCACACGCATCTGCCCGATGAGACCTTTGTTATTAAATGGCTCAAATTAATCTACACATCCAACAAAAAAACTAGGCATTCTTTTCCATGGCTAAAATAATTTGTGTTTCATCATCTAGGACATCTCCAATGATTGTCAAATTTTTTCACCTAGGATTTTTTTTATGATGTGACAGATGATATGCGGGAAGAGGAGGTAATATGTACGTAAAACAGCAATCTTGGCACAAGCTCTAAGGGTAAAAAAAGGGCAAACTTAGATAAACCATATTAGAGTAGTTACATGATGATCTGTTGGTGGATGATAATGTCTGTTTTTACCAACAAACTAACATACAAACTCTTCCCCATATATCTGATGTCACGGTCACTGAAATGGTATAACAAACTGCTGGACGCCATGTACACCGACAAAAGAAAACTGGAACCGATGAACTGAACGCATGGTGAAGCTGGTTTAATTATTGTAGACAAGAGTAGTCGACATGGTTGCAACAAAAAGGAACAATAATCGAGCAAGGAGCACTAGTGGGCGTCCTCCTCCTCGCAGTGCTTGGTGTACTTGGCCGAGTCCAGCAGGCCCTCCAGCTCCGCCGGGCTGCTCGGCTTCACCTTGATCATCCACCCCTCCTCGTACGGGCTCGAGTTGATCTGCCAGGCCACGGCGCAATCGCAACAACACAGTTCATTAGGATCGCTACACGGACGTGAAAGACTGAAAGGATTGCTAATCGACGGAGGCGAGGTGTTTGCTGTGCGCACCAGGCCGGGGGTCTCGGACAGCTTTGAGTTGACCTCGACGACCTCGCCGGAGATGGGCGAGTTGACGTCGCTGGTGGCCTTCACACTCTCCACGTTGCCGAAGGCTCCGCCCTGGCTCACCTTCGTGCCGGCCTCCGGCAGCTCCACGAACACCACCTCCCCGAGATGGCCCTGCACCCAGCGATTATTATTGACGCAGGATTGACATATGGAAAGCATGCATGTAGGGAGTGCCGTTGGTTCACCTGGGCGTGGTCACTGATGCCAATCGTGGCCACGGAGCCGTCGTTCTTGACCCACTCGTGGGAGGAAGTGTACTTCAAGCCATCAATAACTGCAAACTCACATCAAAACCATTCAAAAAACTTTCTCTAAACAACGAGCTCCCTCGTCGATTTTCATTGAAGAAACTGCCAGTTTTTACAAACTTAAAATGCTCAGACATCAACGGAGAAAAGCCATCCATTCAAACACGACCATAGCTTTACCGGCTCTGCACATCGTGTGCTGCTGAAGCTGAAACTATTTTGCTTGCAGAACAACTATTCCCATCTCTAGAAGAAGTACCCCTCCTTCTATTCTAATTGAAGATTTTTTTCCACCTTTCCTTTTTCGGATAACAACAAAGGACCAGCCCACATAAGATACAGGTAAAAAAACCACAATGTGTTGAGTGCAAAGAGTTGGCCTGCAAAGAATGCACAAGAACATTGCACACTACATGCACTCTCTACCAAAAAAGGAGAAACATCTTGCCGAATCCTACTTGAGACAACTTCAGTTAGCATGAATAGCAAAACTGTACCAGTGGAGAAGTATCTGGAGATCGAATAGGCCGGGGCAGCAGCCCTGGCGCCGCTGCTTGAAATCTTGAGGGCATTGGCAGCTGAGCTCGCCCACAGCCTCAGAGCCATTGTAGCCTAATTTAGGTGTTGCAACCTGAAGCAACAAAGTGAATGTGTGTTCTCTGCCCTCCCTTGTAGGGGATGGTGGCTCGGTGGTAGTAGTGGAAAGAGGCCGTGGGAGGATAGGGAAAGGGAAATTGTTTGGCTCAGGAAGAGGGGGAGGAAATAAGAGGGGTAGGCAGGATAGGATTTCTATGGCTGATGGGTGCTCATAGCCTCATCCTTGCTTTAGAGCAGAGCCATTAAGGGCCCCCCTCAGCTTGGTCCAAATTCGATGGATTAATGTTAAACAAATTTGAGACCTGAAAATTGTCCTATTCGTATGTACTAGGAGTGATTGGACTATAGATCGGTCTATTTCAATCTACCGTGTCCTCCGCGTGGGCAAATTCTCATTAGTCAGCCGTGTCCTCAGTGTACAGCCCTCTAGTAGAGAGAATTTGTATCTGCATTCGAGGAGTGCACGTAAATATATTTTTAATGTGCGAACATTCTTCTTCAAAACATGAACATCTATTCGACATACATGAACATTTATCTTTATATACAAAAATTGTTAAAATATATAAATGAGTTCTAAAAAATACACGAACATTTTTTTCCATATGTATGAACATTTTTTCTTGCAACATGCAACCATTTGTCTCATACAGAAAACATTTAAAAAAAATAGATGAACAGTTTTTAAAAAGACACTGATATACTTATATATGTGGGTTCTTTTTTTTTTTGCAACACATGGTCATTTTTTTCTGACCCTTAAATGGGTTTATATAAAAGGTAAAATAAATATATTTTAAAAATTTATAACAAATAAAAAAACAATGCTTGTTAGTGGGTCGCACTGGTTAAAAGAGTTTTAAAATATTACAGAAAACCTAAAGTATGCGCATTTTACATAGTGCGAAAAAGAATGTTCACAAACCTGTCAATAGAAATATTTATCGTGCAACATAAAGCGTCTCTTAGTTGAACAATATCCATTTCCTATATACCCATAAAATGTTTCATGCATCAAGAAGTTTGTGTATTTTTTTTACAAAAAGTTCATGGATTTGAAAAAGTTGTTTGGGCATGTCTAGATATATGTCCAAGCACTTACAAAATTGTTAGCATATTTTCCAAAAAAAGGTAAAACACCAAAAAAGTAAATCAAACATAAATGTAGATAGTTCCCTTTCTCCCTGGAGTGACCCTAAGTTATCAAACTCAGGGGAAGTCATGCCTCAGTAAGATGATTTCCGCAAGACTTTTTTTAGAACAAGAGTAGAACACTACTCAAGCAGGAGAAGGATATTCGCCTAGCATCAGTGGTCGCAGTCTCTCCGGCACCCCTTCGATCCACTTCTGATCTTCACTTCTCCTAGTTTCGGCTGCCAGTTCATGGGCGAGAACATTCCCACTGCGTCTGGTACACGAGATGTTGCATGCTTCAAACGCAGATATGGCATGCTTGATGTCCATGATCGACCCATAATTAGGGGACCGAGTGCGGGCCTGCTCTGTAAGTTCCTTAGTAATTGCTTGGCAGTCCAGTTCCAGCACGGTTGGTCCATTGTACACATTTGCCAGAGCCTGCACGCCTGCCAAAGCTGCCCTTGCTTCTGCCTCTTCTGCACTCCCGCATGCCGGCAACCTTTGGTAGATGGAGACAAGGATATGGCCTTGATAATCACGGGCTACAACAACAGCCACACTCCAACCATTCTTGGCCAAGAATGACGCATCACGATTTATCTTGACAGTACCTCGTACTGGTGGCGTCCACTGCAAGTTCAGTTTAACTAGCGGTGTTGGTTGGATTTCTACCATGTCCTCTGCGTACTTCCCAAATACTGAATCTCTTGCCATACTATTGTGTTTCAGTTCATCTGCACATTTTGTTAGGAATTAAACAGAACCCGAGATGGATTCTTGTCCATTGTGGCAGACATAGTCTTCCTGTAGGTGCCAAGATCTCCACAGCAGTAATAGGATTTTTGCCCGGCATTCTTCCGACTCTAAATCAAGCAGGACCTAGAGCCAGTCCTCACCTGTACATCTGAACTTGATCTCCACCAGCAGTGTCCATTTTTCTCTAAGGGCAAACCTCAACGCCCTGCTTTTAGTACATGCCACCACCTCATGGAATTCATCCTCCTCTCCCTGACCACATATGCTACAGGCAACATCTACCTCTAGAGTTCTTTTCCACTTGTTCTTCTTTGTAGCCAGAGTACTTGTCGCTGCCCTCCAACTAAAGATACGCACCTTGCCGGGGACTTTCTCCTTCCAAATGAAATCCCAGATGCTACGATCATTCGCATCATTGGAGGAACTGGAGGGACAAGGTGTGTGGCTCGCCTTTGCTCCCATAGCTAATCTGTATGCGCTTCTGACAGAGAAAACTCCATTCTTCTCGTAATGCCATGCAATCCGGTCTGTCATGTTTGCCTCTGGGATGGGCAACTTACATATTTCATCAGCATCAAAAGGGAAAAAGATCTGCCTAATAAGCCCCTCGTTCCATTCTTTTCTGTCGGGGAGAATGAGCTGGTTGACCCACTGAATTCTTGATCTCCTAATAAAAGCTGCCGTCATGAGCCCTTCCTTCCTGGGTATCCACTGGTCATGTTGGATTTGAATGCTTTTGCCATCTCCCACTCTCCAAATCAGTCCCTTCTTGAGAAGTTGTAGCCCGAACTCAATAGCTTTCCAGACAGGGGATGCGTCCGATGCAAAAATTGTATCCAGGATGCTCCCGTTCGGGTAGTACTTTGCTTTTAGGACTCTCGCCACCGAGAGAGATGTTTTTGATGAGTCTCCATCCCTGTTTTGCAAGCAAAGCTTGGTTAAAGAGATGCATATCTCTGAACCCAATACCACCACCTCTTTTGGGTTTAGTCATTTTCTCCCAGGACATCCAATGCATCTTCCTATGGTCGTCCTCCTCTCCCCGCCAGAACTCTCTAATCATACGTTCGTACTTCTCGCAGAAGCCTTTGGACAGCATGAAAACACTCATGGTAAATACAGGAAGGGCTTGTATCACGGATTTGACATGGACCTCCTTAACCGCGTAGGACATAAACTTTTCTGACCAATCGTTGCATCTCTTCCCAAATCTGTCCATAATTGGCTGAAATTTTTCATCCTTCATTCTTCCCTCAAGACTTTGTTACAAAACAATTCCAGTTCTGACCAAATCACACATATTGAAGTGGGAATAATAATAAATAAATAGGTCAGGATTAGAGGTTCACTTGCAATCATACACGCATGCTTGAGATTCTATCTAGATAATCAACATGGCTTTGGGTCAATTGTTTTGCTGTTTTGGGGGCTTTGAGAATAAGTTGCCCTCTACCCAGTTTATTCTATAAGCCCAACCAAAATCTTCCTTTTGGAAGCCTAATAGTCAAGTCTTAACTACTAGGCTTCTTAAAAAATAAATTTGGTTGGGCTTCTAGAATAACCCGGGTAAGGGGCATCTTATTCTAGAAGCAAGCAAAAGAACCGGCCTTGATAAAAGACGGTTACTTATTTGTTTTCAACGTGTTGTTTGTGGGAGATGTGTCCAACTGACACCATGACCGACTACCGCCGTGTCGAGATTCTTTTGTTCAACCAAGGCCCTTACCTTCTCGTGGGGTAATCTTAGTTATTAAGGAATTAACCTGACCAATGCATTGGACTTAATGACAGCACTTTATGTACCCCTAGAGAATAGGTTCTAGCTACCTTACTAATCTTACTTTCACCGATGTTTGGCATAGCCTTCTGTTTCTCTCTGCACTTAATCTCTCGATCTTCAATATCTTGTGTACTTGCGAGGCCTTGGAAGTTAGAACGAGGTAGAGATAAGAGGCGAAAACCGTCGTGTAACACATCAAATAACATTATCCTTAAAGTAAACCAACAACCACTTAGCGCGCATACATGCGGTTGCGAGGCTAGGCCTCAACCCTTGGCCCAAGGGGACTACTCGCACATCGCACAAGAATGACCAATAAGATACATTGTGAAACTGATACTTGAAGATGAATGGTTATAAGTCTTACAATGTATGTCGATTAGTGATGTGTTCCCTATTACAAGTATTATGGCAAACGGAGATGGGGATAACAGAGATGGAGATGACTACGGAAATGGCGGCTACTATTGTAGATGGGAATGGTGACAATGGTTGTAAAGGGATGACTTGATGGATGAGTGACTCCTTTCACCAAGGGTTTTCTCTCCTTTATAAGTATATTGCAAGTGGGCGGAATAGGGTTTCAGGGTGCCTCTGATACGAATTGACACTAGGCGCCTTCATGGAAGATGCCAGGGATGATGTCATAGAGGCGGCAGGCAGTATGACCGTTGGTATGAGCGCTCACCGGCGTACTACGCGTCTTCTTCTCCTATGGACTTAGTTGTGTGCCTTCTATTAATTGGGTTTGATTACTCTGCTTATTATCTTCCATATATGGCTTGATTTTGCACCAAATATAGTTCATTCATGCAAGGAACAAAATAAACAAAGAGATTTACAATATTTTGCATTCATTAATTATTAGTGACAAATCAAAGTGATTATCTCAGAAAATCCAAGATTATCTAGTTTAAACACACGTAGAAATTAGCGCAAAATTACACTCATCAACCTCCCTAAGCTTAAACGATACCGTAAGGAAATCAATGTTTAAGCTTAAATAAAGAAAGGTTTTGGTTCACTTACGCTCGTGTATGCCTAGATAGCTAGCCACTTTCTTCATCTGAAGACTTAGCATAGTTGTAGTGGTGATAAAGGTTATTATGCAAGCTTGTTAGGCCAAGACGGTTAAAACGAAAAAATATGAACTTGGACAAAGTAGCTACTTAGTAATTATTTTATTTTGTCTAGGTAGCACTTGCCTGCTGGTAACACTTTTGCAACGAAAACATAATCAGACGCGAGAAGCATATGTTAAAGAAAATATGGTGCTAGAGTAACTTATCAACACCCACAAGTATTGCCTGATCAAGGAGCAATAGTGCTCCTTTCATTATTTGTCGGAACTTTTTCTTTAGTAGAGAGATCTTACAAAAAAGTGATACATGCGAGTCGAGTTATTGTTCTGGGGGAAGTCAGGCACTCATGACCGATACTAGGTTTTATCCCATACGCATGTGATCATTGGACAGAGGAGTACCCATCTTTTCACAGAAACACATCCCCTCGCGAAAGCCAAAATTTTAATTGTTATAACATTTCTGTTACAAATGTTAGCCAACTCAGTAGCCAAAACCTGAGTTGAAACTCAAGTAGATCGTTCATAGGCCAACAGAGTTGTAAGATTTCTCAAGAGGCGAGACAATGATTCATAAGAAATGCATAGCAATATCTTATAGAATCACACAAGTTTTGGCATGTAATAATCACAATTACCTCCAACTTGGTTCCTCTAGACAACTCTTTCTACAAGAACTATCGAGTCTATTAAATTAAATACCAGTTTCTTCAAACATAATCTCTCTCGACACCCAAGTCTTTCAAAGACATCCTCTCATTATATGATTATCTTGTTAGCATCACTTCATGCAAAACTAGTCCCACAACAAGTCTTGGTTGACCACATGAAATGGAATAATAGCTACTTAACTAATCTAGCAAAGTGAACAAAAACTTTATAATAACTATCAAGACCTACTCCCACTTGGATATATCACACATGCACACTACTACAGCTAGAATCGGTATTTCAAGTTCATAAAGCGGGAGTAGTAGGACATACCTCGCATCCACGGATGTTCACGCTTTTCTTCCTTAAGACGTATTCCTTATTGCTCGATGTAGATCAACTTCGCTGTAAAAATAGAAAGGCCAAAATATTCAAGAAAAATCCGCATTGAGAACAAGAGCAAAATAAATATTTTTGTATTTTAAAAAACTACCTTCAAAGAAAGACAAATAAAAACAACGATCAAAGGAAGGCTTCAAAAAATGTACTAATGAAAAAGTAAAGCAAGGTATTGGGACAAGCTCGATGATAAGTTCATTTTTCACCGCTATTTCCTAATATAATTTATCATATTTCAATGATATATTTCACATTATGATGCAGTTATAATACCCTTCCTCTCTTAAAATGCAAGGTAAACATAGTGAGGGAAATTGTCGGACATCTGAAAATTTGAACCAAAATTACAACAGAAGGAAAACAATTTTCTGGAGCTCCAAAAACACTAGGGATTTTACTAAATTATTTCCAAAAATATGAAGACCGGGGACCGAATATGGGCCAAAGGGGACCCACCAGGGCGCCACACGACCACCCCACGCGGGTAAGTCCTAGGGCGCGCCACCTGGCCGCATGGGCCCCTGGTGTGGCTCCTCTCCCGACTTTTGCCATAAATTCACAATTGACCTACAGAAATCACAGAAAATCCTCAGGACTTTCCACCTCCATCTCGAAGGTGGAACCTAGGCAGAGCACTTTTGCTCTCTGCTGGAGTGATTCTGCCAGGGAAACTAGCCTCCTGGAGGGGGAAATCGAATCGTCATCAGCAACACTCCGTTCATCGTTAGGAACATTATCTTCATCAATATCTTAACCAGCACCATCCCATATGCAAACCCTAGTTTATCCCTTTTGTTCGATCTTTGTATCCAATCTCAGATTGGTTATTGGGAGTATTTGCATGTGTTGATTACACCTTCTAGTTGATGCATAGGAGATTTATTAGTGAAATATTGTTATGTTTAGATTGGTCTTCATATATTTATACCTACTGATCATGATCCATAGGATGTCTTGTGAGTAGATCCATTAGTTCTTGAGGACATGGCAGAAGTCTTGTTGCTAGTAATCATGTGAAGTTGATTACCATTTAATATTTTGATGATATTTTGTGTTGTTCTTCCTCTAGTGATGTTATGTGAATGTCGACTACATGATGCTTCACCATCTTTGGGACCAGGGAAAGACATTATGGAATTAGTTTGTAGATGATGGGTTACATGAGTGATAGAAACCCAAACCCCAATTTAGAATTGTTCTGTGAGAGGATGTTTTGAATCCCATTGTTTAATACTATGGTTTGATTTATCTTAATTACTTCTTTGTATTTTTGTAGATGCTTGCGTGGAGGGTATATTCATAGGTAGGTATTTGCTCAAGTAAGGACAATACCTTAGTTCCGGTCCACTAGCACAACACTTATTGAATCGATGAATGGTAACTTAATGAATCGTGGTGAAAGTAACTCAATGAAATCCCGTGTGTCCTCAAGAGCACTTTAGCTATTATAAGAAATACCTGTTGGGGAACATAGTAGAAAAGCTCTACGATCACCCAGGAACAATATGAAGATGCACATAGGGTTTGGATCAATGATCATTACCGACTCCGGAGTGCAGTGGAAGTAGAAGAGTCCGTGTAGATCATACTTGGAGCCCTCAAACGGTTGATAATGATCCCGCGAACCACCCTCGAACGATCCCTCGAATAGAAGACCGAAAGCACGACCTTTCTACTTGGTTGCAAGCATACAACCTTGACGATCTTGCAGTGCTTCGCCATCCAGAGCTAATCGTCGCCGGAAAATTAGAGAGAGGAGATTAGAACCACACTGGCTTCTAATTATGTATATTAGAGGATCTAGGTCAAGCTCTAATCGATCAACTAGGATCAACTAGAACTAGAACTAGAGGAACCAGAGGAGGCTCCAAAACTTGTATGTATAGAAGAGCTCAATACCTCGAAGTATATATAGGTTGGGAGGGGAGGAGGGGGTGCCACACAAGGGTAAGGATTCCCCTCCCATTGCGCCAACCCTAGGGGGAGGAGGAATCCTCCCCTTGTCCAATTCGGCCTCCCCACATTAGAAAAGGGGGCGCCTCCTACCCTAGGGCATGCCGGGCAGGCTTGTGGCCACCAGTAAGTCAGTTGGAGGTGTACTTCGGTGGCAAGGATGCTATTATGCAGATAAAAACCGTGTTAAAATTTCAGCCCAATCGAGTTACGGATCTCCCGGAATATAAGAAATGGTTTTCGGCCAGAAACAGGACGCAAAACAGAGAGAGATCCAATCTCAGAGGGGCTCCTGCCCTCCGGGAGCCATCGCGGCCATGGAATAGAGCGGAAACACTCGTCCGATCTAGGGGGGGGGTCCAAGCAAGAAGAAGAAGGAGGGGTGCTACTTGTGAGCTGCGTTGAGATTTCCTCGAAGAGGAGAGGATGATGCAGTGCAGTATAGGTAAATACTTCCCTCAGTTAAGAACAAAGGTTATAAATCCATTAGGAGAATCACACAAAGCCTCATGAACAACACCTTCACACACAAAAGCAAATACTTGCACACAACGCAAACAAGTTGGTTGTCAATCCCCTTGGCGGTTACTTGCAAGGATTAAATCTTGTAGTGGTAGATAGATAAATTGCAAATATAAAATAAAATAAAATAGAAAATTGCATCAAGGTATTTTGTGTCTATATATATGATAAAAGTAGACCCCGGGGCCATAGTTTTCACTAGAGGCTTCTCTCTCGAGCACATAGCATATGGTGGGTTGATAGTCTCCAACGTATCTATAATTTTTGATTGTTCCAGGCTATTATATTATCTGTTTTGGATGTTTTATATGTATTAATATGCCATTTTGTATTATTTTTGGAACTAACCTATTAACATAGAGCCCTATTTTTCCTTGTTTTTGGGCTTCGCACAAAAGGAATACCAAACGGAGTCCAAACGGAATAAAACTTTTGCGATGATTTTTATTGGACTAGAAGAAACCCAGGAGACTTGGAGTGCAAGTCATAAGAGCCACGAGGCGGCCACAAGGGTGGAGGGCACCCCCAGGGGGTAGGGCGTGCCCCCTAGCTACCTTGTGGGCCCCTCAGTGACCCCCTGACCTAGATCTTCCTCCTATATATTCACATATATTCCCATATATTCCCAAACCACCAGAAGCATCCACAAAAACACTTTTCCACTGCCGCAACCTTCTGTCCCCGTATGATCCCATCTTGGAGCCTTTTCCGGCATCCTGCCGGAGGGGGATTCGATCACTGAGGGCTTCTACATCAACTCTATTGCCCTTCCGATGTAGCGTGAGTAGTTTACCTCAGACCTACGGGTCCATAGCTAGTAGCTAGATGGCTTCTTCTCTCTCTTTGATTCTCAATACCATGTTCTCCTCGATGTTCTTGGAGATCTATCCGATGTAATCTTGTTTTGCGGTGTGTTTGTCGAGATCTGATGACTTGTTGATTTATGATCAGCTTATCTATGAATATTATTTGAATCTTCTCTGAATTCTTTTATGCGTGATTTGATATCTTTGTAATTCTCTTCGAACTATCATTTTGGTTTGGCCAACTAGATTGGTTTTTCTTGAAATGGGAGAAGTGCTTAGCTTTGGGTTCAATCTTGCAGTGTCCTTTCCCAGTGACAGTAGGGGCATCAAGGCACGTATTGTATTGTTGCCATCAAGGATAAAAAGATGGGGTTTACATCATATTTCTTGAGTTTATTCCTCTACATCATGTCATCTTACTTAATGCATTCCTCTGTTCTTCATGAACTTAATACTCTAGATGCAGACAGGAGTCGGTCGATGTGTGGAGTAATAGTAGTAGATGGAGAATCGTTTCGGTCTACTTGACACAGACGTGATGCCTATATTTCATAATCATTGCCTTAGATATCGTCATAACACTACGCTTTTCTATCAATTGCTTGACAGTAATTTGTTCACCCACCATATTATTTGCTATCTTAAGATAAGCCTCTAGTGAAACCTATGGCCCCTGGGTCTATTTTCCATCATATAAATTTTCGATCTACTATTTTGCAATCTTTTACTTTCCGATCTATAAACCAAAAAACCCCAAAAATATTTACTTTATCTCTTGTTTAGTTTTATCTATCTCTATCAGATCTCACTTTTGCAAGTGATCGTGAAGGGATTGAAAACCCCTTTAACACGTTGGGTGGAAGTTGTTTGATTGTTTGTGCAGGTATTGGTGATTTGTGCGTTGTCTCCTACTGGATTGATACCTTGGTTCTCTAACTAAGGGAAATACTTATCTCTACTTTGCTGCATCACCCTTTCCTCTTCAAGGGAAAAACCAACGCAAGCTCAAGAAGTAGGAGGAAGAATTTCTGGTGCCGTTGCCGGGGATATCTACACCAAGTCAAGACATACCAAATATCCATCATAAAACTCTCATCTCTTGCATTACATTATTCACCATTTGTCCCTCATTTTCCTCTCCCCACTTCTAAAACGATTTTCGAAAAGTTTTGCCTTTTTCTTCGCCCCTCTTCTGTTTGTCTTCTTTGTTTACTTTCGGTTTGCTCGTTTGCTAGATTGGTTGTTGCTACCATGTCTGAAATTGGGGAGGTTATCGCTGAAAAAGATGGTAGTAACAATGGGGTAAAATTTGATTCTTTTGCTAATACTAATCCTCATGAAGAATCTACTATCTTGCACACTGGAAAACTTCACATAGCTAGTGGCAATATTATTGGAAAAGGGGTTATTCAAGATTTCTTTACTTGTGTCAGTGCACTACCCACGTTAGGTGGATCTATACTCCATAAAACTAATAGTCTTGCGGATGCTATATCTTTTCTCATAGTTGAACTTGAAAGACAATTTGTTCATACGCATCCATCCATACAAAGGTTTTTTCTAGAGTTTTATAATATTGAGCATTCTTCTGTTAAGCGCGCCACCGCTATATTTCTAGCCCATGAGTTTAGATTTATTATGAAAGAAGCCAGTGAAATTTTTGCGCATTATAAAGTAGATGGTGGTCGTCCTCCCATAGAGGTAATTCTCTTTAACCAAGAGGACATAATGCGTTTACGATCTCTAGATCATGTTGCTTATAATGAAAATTTAAGAAAGATGGTCCCTATGATGTTTTAGTTGATAAGATTTCTAAACTTAATGATAATTTTTCTATACAAAACAATGGATTGGGTTTCTCTCTTGGACACAAGCTCATGACTTTTTGCCAAAAGAACGCTTACAATGATGAGTTGGTCATACAATATGAGGGGTCGAAGGAAGAACCAATTCTCCCCGAGCTTGATCTTGGGGATCCTTATCCCATTAAATTTAGCCCTTTTGATTATTTTTGCTTACCACAAATAAAACTTGCTGCTGAACGAAGGGAGTATGAGATGATTTTCCGAAATTTGCCTTATCATTACTACGATTATACCTAGATCTATTCGTGTTTTATTCCTAGCTAAGGGTGTTAAACAATAGCACTTGTTGGGAGGCAATCCAATTCATCTATCATCTGGTTAGATGTGGTTTTGTGTTTTAATTAGTGTTTGTGCCAAGTAAGACCTTTGGGATGGCTTACGGTGATAGTTGATTTGATCTTGCTGAAAACAGAAACTTTGGCGCTCAGGAAAACAATTCTCATTTTTAACAGAAGCGTGATAAAATAGTGATTCTTTTCACAGAAGATTAATAAAAAAATTCTAGGTTTCCTAATTTTTCATAATTTTTTGAGTTACAGAAGTATTCGATAGTTACAGATTACTACATACTATTTTGTTTTTGACAGATTCTGTTTTCTATGTGTTGTTTGCTTATTTTGATGAATCTATGGATAGTACCGGGGGGTATGAACAATGGAAAAGTTGGAATATGTCAGATATTACACCAATATAAATAAAGAATGAGTTCACAATAGTACCAAAAGTGGTGATTTATTTTGTTATACTAATGGAGCTTATGAGATTTTCTGTTGAGTTTTGTGTTGTGAAGTTTTCAAGTTTTGGGTAAGGATTTGATGGACTATGGAATAAGGAGTGGCAAGAGCCTAAGCTTGGGGATGCCCAAGGCACCCCAAGGTAATATTCAAGGACAACCAAGAGCCTAAGCTTGGGGATACCCCAGAAGGCATCCCCTCTTTCTTCTTCGTCTATCGGTAACTTTACTTGATGCTATATTTTTATTCACCACATGATATGTGTTTTGCTTGGAGCGTCTTGTATGATATGAGTCTTTAATTTTTAGGTTGACACAATCATCCTTGCTGTACACACCTTTTGAGAGGGACACGCATGAATCATGATTTATTAGAATAGTCTATGTGCTTCACTTATATCTTTTGAGCTAGGCAATTTTGCTCTAGTGCTTCACTTATATCTTTTTGGAGCACGGCGGTGGCTTTATTTTGTAGAAATTATTAAACTCTCATTCTTCACTTACATTATTTTGAGAGTCTCTAAACAGCATGGTATTTTGCTTTGGTTATGAATTTAGTCCTAATATGATACACATCCAAGAGGGATATAATAAGAACTTTCATATAAAGTGCATTGAATACTATGAGAAGTTTGATTCCTTATGATTGTTTTGACATATAGAGATGGTGATATTAGAGTCATGCTAGTGAGCAATTGTGAATTTGATAAGTACTTGTGTTAAGGTTTGCGAGTCCCGTAGCATGCACGTATGGTGAACCGTTATGTAACGAAGTTGGAGCATGAGGTATTTTCTGATTGTCTTCCTTATGAGTGGCGGTCGGGGACGAGCGATGGTCTTTTCCTACCAATCTATCCCCCTAGGAGCATGCACGTAGTACTTTGTTTTGATGACTAATAGATTTTTGCAATAAGTATGTGAGTTCTTTATGACTAATGTTGAGTCCATGGATTATACGCACTCTCACCCTTCCACCATTGCTAGCCTCTCTAGTATCGCAACTTTCGCTGGTACCATCCACCCACCATATACCTTCCTCAAAACAGCCACCATACCTACTTATTATGGCATTTCCATAGCCATTCCGAGATATATTTCCATGCAAATTTCCACCATTATGTTTTATTATGACACGTTCCATCACTGTCATATTGCTTTGCATGATCATGTAGTTGACATCGTATTTGTGGCAAAGCCACTGTTCATAATTCTTTCATACATGTCGCTCTTGAGTCATTGCACATCCCGGTACATTGCCGGAGGCAGTCATATAGAGTCATATTTTGTTCTAAGTATCGAGTTGTAATTCTTGAGTTGTAAGTAAATAAAAGTGTGATGACCTTCATAGAGTATTGTCCCATGTGAGGAAAAAAATAAAAGGGAGGCCAAAGAAGGCAAACAAAAAAGAGAAAAAAGAGAGAAGGGGCAATGTTACTATCCTTTTCCACACTTGTGCTTCAAAGTAGCACCATGATATTCATGATAGAGAGTCTCCTATGTTGTCACTTTCATATACTAGTTGAAATTTTTGATTATATAACTTGGCTTGTATATTCCAATGATGGGCTTCCTAAAATTGCTCTAGGTCTTCATGAGCAAGCAAGTTGGATGCACACCCACTTAGTTTTCTTTTTGAGCTTTCAGAAACTTATATCTCTAGTGCACCCGTTGCATGGCAATCCCTACTCACTCACATTGATATCTATTGATGGGCATCTCCATAGCCCGTTGATACCTAGTTGATGTGAGACTATCTCCTTTTGTGTCTTCTCCACAACACCATATTCTATTCCACCTATAGTGTTATGTCCATGGCTCACGCTCATGTATTGCGTGAAAGTGAAAAGGTTTGGGAACACAAAAGTAATGAAACAATTGATTGGCTTGTCATCGGGGTTGTGCATGATTTGAATATTTTGTGTGATGAAGATGGAGCATAGCCAGACTCTATGATTTTGTAGGGATAAGCTTTCTTTGGCCATGTTCATTTTGAGAAGACATAATTTCCTTGTTAGTATGCTTGAAGTATTATTGTTTTTATGTCAATATTAAACTTTTATTTTGAATCTTATGGATCTGAACATTCATGCCGCAATAGAAAAATCACATGAATAAATACGTTAGGTAGCATTCCACATCAAAAATTCTGTTTTTATCATTTACCTACTCGAGGACGAGCAGGAATTAAGCTTGGGGATGCTTGATACGTCTCCAATGTATCTATAATTTTTGATTATTCCATGCTATTATATTATCTGTTTTGGATGTTTTATATGCATTAATATGCTATTTATATTATTTTTGGGACTAACCTATTGACCTAGAGCCCAGTGCCAGTTTCTATTTTTTCGTATTTTTTAGCTTCATAGAAAAGGAATACCAAATGGAGTCCAAATGGAATGAAACCTTCGCAATAATGTTTCTTGGACCAGAAGACTTGGAGTGCAAGTCAGAAGAGCCACAAGGCGGTCACAAGGGTGTAGGGCGCGCCCCCACCTGTGGACCCCTCGGTGACCCCCTGACCTAGACCTTCCTCCTATATATTCACATATATTCCCAAACCATCAGAAGTATCCAGAAAACACTTTTCCATCGCCTTAACCTTATGTCCCGTGAGATCCCATTTTGGGGCCTTTTCAAGCATCCGCCGGAGGGGGATTCGATCACGGAGGGCTTCTACATCAACTCTATTGCCCTTCCAATGAAGCGTGAGTAGTTTACCTCAGACCTACGGGTCCATAGCTAGTAGTCAGATGGCTTCTTCTCTCTCTTTGATTCTCAATACTATGTTCTCCTCGATGTTCTTGGAGATCTATCCGATGTAATCTTCTTTTGCGGTGTGTTTGTCGAGATCCAATGAATTGTGGATTTATGATCACTTATGTATGAATATTATTTGAATCTTCTTTGAATTCTTTTATGCATGATTTGATATCTTTGTAATTCTCTTCGAACTATCGGTCTGGTTTGGACAACTAGATTGGGTTTTCTTGCAATGGGAGAAGTGCTTAGCTTTGGGTTCAATCTAGCAGTGTCCTTTCCCAGTGACAGTAGGGGCAGTAGGCACATATTGTTGTTGCCATCGAGGATAAAAAGATGGGGTTTACATCACATTGCTTGATTTTATTCCTCTACATCATGTCATCTTGCTTAATGCATTAGTCTGTTCTTCATGAACTTAATACTCTAGATGTAGGCAGGAGTCGGTCGATGTGTGGAGTAATAGTAGTAGATGCAGAATTGTTTCGGTCTATTTGACATGGACGTGATGCCTATATTTCATAATCATTGCCTTAGATATCATCATAACTTTGTGCTTTTCTATCAATTGCTTGACAGTAATTTGTTCACCCACCATATTATTTGTTATCTTGAGAGAAGCCTCTAGTGAAACCTATGCCCCCGGGTCTATTTTCCATCATATAAGTTTCTGATCTACTATTTTGCAATCTTTTACTTCTTGATCTATAAACCAAAAAACCCCAAAAAATTACTTTATCTCTTGTTTGGTGTTTATCTATCTCTATCAGATCTCACTTTTGCAAGTGACCTTGAAGGGATTGACAACCCCTTTATCGCGTTGGCTGCAAGTTGTTTGATTGTTTGTGCATGTATTGGTGATTTGTGCGTTGTCTCCTATTGGATTGATATCATGGTTCTCTAACTGAGGGAAATACTTATCTCTACTTTGCTGCATCACCCTTTCCTCATCAAGGGAAAAACCAACGCAAGCTTAAGAAGTAGCATGGGTGAACAAATTATTGTTGGGCAATTGATAGAAAAGTGCATAGTTATGATGATATTCAAGGCAATGATCATTTATATAGGCATCATGTCCAAGACAAGTAGACCGACTCCTGCCTGCATCTACTACTATTACTCCACCAATCGACCACTTTCCAGCATGCATCTATGGTACTCCCTCCATTTTTATATAGAAGGCCACTATGGAATATACGTTTTACATCAATACAAGGCCACCAACAGTAATCGAGAAAAGAATTAATGATATTTCCTCGTACTAGTAACCTGTTTAATACTTGCATGTATGCAGTCATAGTGACACTAGCTACTTCCTCCACTCAGTTTCCTTGCATGCATGTTGAGTATTAATGATCCTGATAAACATAAATAAAAGTTGGCTTGTCAAGTATGCATTAAATTTTATCTTGGTACCTGTAATTTGAGTTTGTGGCCTTGTATATAAAAATGGAGTGAGTGTCGGTGTCAAAACCGGCGGATCTCGGGTAGGGGGTCCGAACTGTGCGTCTAAGGCGGATGTACAGGAGGCCAGGGGACACGATGTTTTACCTAGGTTCGGCCTTTGATGGAGGTAAAACCCTATGTCCTGCTTGATTTATTCTTGATGATATGAGTATTACAAGAGTTGATCTACCACGAGATCGGAAGAGGCTAAACCCTAGAGCTAGCCTATATGGTATGATTGTATGTTGTCCTACGGACTAAACCCTCCGTTTATATAGACACGGAAGGGCTAGGGTTACAAGGTTGGTTACAAAGGAGGAAATACATATCGTATGCTAGCTTGCTTCCACGCCAAGTAGAGTCCCATCCGGACACGATACGAAGTCTTCATATTGTATCTTCATAGTCCAACAGTCCGGCCAAAGGATATAGTCGGGTTGTCCGGAGACCCCCTAATCCAGGACTCCCTCAGTAGCCCCTGAACCAGGCTTCAATGACGATGAGTCCGGCGCGCAGTATTGTCTTCGGCATTGCAAGGCGGGTTCCTCCTCCGAATACATCACGGAAGAATTTGAATACAAGGATAGTGTCCGACCCTACAAAATAAGTTCCATATACCACCGTAGAGAGAATAATATTTCCACAAATCTAATCTGCTGACACATTTTGGAAACATGACATTATGCCATGGCCCAGTAATTATTCGAACCGTTTCCTTTAACTAGCCCCATACATAACGCGAGGCAGTTTTTTGACACGTCTTGTCAAAGCAGAGATCATGTCCCCTTATTATGGGATTCTCATCAATATGGGCGTGGGTAACCCAACCGCGGCCATCGATTACGGCGCTTGGGGATAGCGGAGTTTACCAGGCTAGTGGACGCATAGTTTCGGTCCCGCCCATATAAAGGGATAAGGATTCATTTCATCCACGCCTTCTTCCTCCTTGCTCATCCATTTTCGCACACTTGAGCTCCAGCGCCCAAGTCCGCATTTCCCACCTCAACCTTCTCCAACCATGTCCGGAGCGGGAGGCAGGTGGATGGTCTCCTCCGTCACGGATGGAGACATCAAGAAGCTGAGGAGAGCCGGATACCTGCCCGACGACATCGCGCACCGGCTCCCAGATGAGGGGCAGCTCATCCCCACCCCCAGGCCCCATGAGAGGGTAGTGTTCCTCACCCATTTCCTCCGCGGACTGGGATTCCCTCTCCACCCATTCGTCTGGGGGCTCATGTTCTATTACGGCCTGGATTTCCACGATTTGGCCCCGAACTTCATCCTCAACATCTCGGCGTTTATCGTTGTGTGCGAGGCCTTCCTCCGCATCAAGCCCCACTTCGGTTTATGGCTGAAGACCTTCAATGTCAAGCCGAAGGTTGTGGGCGGCCGCCAGGCGGAGTGCGGAGGCGCCATGGTGGGCAAGATGCCCAACGTTACATGGCTCGAGGGCTCCTTTGTGGAAACCATAAAGGGGTGGCAATCGGGGTGGTTCTACATCACCGAGCCGCGTGACCCTGCATGGGCAGCGGCCCCCGAGTTCCGATCTGGCATCCCCATGCGGCTCACATCCTGGAAAGAGAAGGGCCTGTCCTGGGGTAGTTCGGGAGAGCTGACCGGACTCCAAACATGTATTCAAAACATGGTGAACAAGAAGATCAAACTTGTCAACGTAGTCCAGGTCATGCTCCACCGCCGGATCCTCCCGTGCGAACAATGGGACTTCAACTTGTGGGAGTTCGACCCGGCGCAGCACCGAACTCTGAACAGGCTCTTCGACACAACTCACGAAGATGCCTGGAGGGTGTTGTTCAAAAGCGCCGAGGTCCCTCCTCCCATTACTGAGGATCGCGGATTCAGCGCGAAGCGCCAAGCCAGTGCGGTAAGCTGCTTTACCTTGCACATGATACTTATCTTTTATAGATTGACTCCATGCGGGATCTAAACTCTCGTACTTTTGACAGGACTGGCAGGAGACGGCCAGACAGATCGACTGTCCGGCTCCCTTGCCCGAAGGCCCAGCGGATGCTCTTCTGGCGAAGATGCTGACTCCGGCTCCTTATACGGTGCCGAAGAAGACCAAGAAGGCCAAGGGAACCCGAAAGAGTTCCGACGCAGGCGTCATCGACTCACCGTCCGATGACTCTGTGGCGCACTCCTCCCCCGAAGACGAGGAAGAAGAAGAAGATGCTCCCCCTTCAGTTGGGGGAGACAAGAAAAGGAAGGCCGCCCCAACTAGAGAGGCCGAAGGGTCCAAGAAGGGAAGGACTCTCCTTCCGGACAGTTCCTACCACCGCCGCTGAAGCGAAGACGAGTGGTGCTCAGGGCCAAGCCCCTGGGAAGGTCGTAAGTATTCCGATACCAGAGTAACTCATAAGCATCTTTGTCGCACTGCTCCCCTAACGCCGAATATGATTATGCCAGGCGCACGAGCCCGTATCGTATCGTCGGACGGCTCCTGGCTCGTCGGATATGGATAAGCGATTCCACTTTCGACCGCCACCTCCCCTTGCCCGACCGACAATGCCGAGGTATTGTCTCAAGAGGCACCGGGTCGGGGGAGACGGTCCCGGAGGCGCCTCAAGGCGACCTTCCGGACTCCGGGAGCAGAGGGGACAAGGCCCTGAGGGCTCCCAAGTTCGCCTCGCCGAACACCGCGCCGGGAACCTCCAGCGGTTCGGATTCGGGCAGGCGGCCTCCTTCCAAGAGGGGCAAGACGCCTGTGCCGGTGACCTCTGTCCATCCAGAGGTACCGGGCAATCTGTTGGGAGCGCTTCGCAGCGCTTCCATCGACGAGGAGCACTGCACTATTATGAGTGCGGTGGTCCAGAAGGTTCAGTCCGCCAAGAGCGGATTGACTGAAGCCTGTGCCAGCCTTTTAATAGGCTTTGAGGTAAGTGTTTGAAATATAGGAAAGATATTACCGCATAGACAATAGCCCCTGATGCTCTGTTCAGTGTTCTAAAAGAAAAGCCGAACGGAGGATCAAACAATATCGCAAGAGTCTAACATAAGTATGTCTATATGCGTATGCAGGCTTCGCTGCTGGCCTCAGCCGCACTGACTGCGGAGGTCGCCACACTGAAGCAGGACCTCGAGGGGTCCAAGAAAGAGCTCGGCCTTGCCAAGAGGCAGCTCGAGGAGAACAAGGGTAAGTAGTCTATAAATATGTATATATAAAATAAGACGCGATTGCAAAATGACAGGATCATCTTATATTTGCCAGGGGCCACGATCGAGGTGGCGACCCTAAAGCAAGCGCTATCCCAGGCTGAAGACAAAGTGGCCAAGGAGCGCACCGAGCGAGGAAGGCAAGAGGCACGGGTGGGCGAGGTGCCGCAAGAGCTCCAAGCTCTCGTGTCGAAGCATGAGGCGTTGGAGCGTGACTCGAAGACGCGAGAGTCTGAGCTTGCCGCGGCCCTCGAAAGCGCAAAATGCCAAGGCTGAAGCCCAGAAGGCCTTCAGGAGATTTATGGATGAGGAAGATAGCGGCGGGTAAGGCATTCTATATGCAAAGCAAGCATGTGAAAGTAAATTACCTGTTACTTACCCGAATCCGGAGCTCTCCAGGAGCATTCGCAGATTTTCCCCGCAGCATGTCAGGTGCCGCACAGTTTTACCAGGCCGAGGAGGGAAGCTCAACGGAGAAGCTGTTCTGGTCTCAGTATACTGGGACCGAACACCCGGTGCCTATGAGCGACCAGCTGAAGCAGCTGGTCGAGCTACACAAGGCGGCCGAACAGGCCATGAAGGGCTTTATAGTCCGGCTGTGGCCTGGCGACGCCCTTCCGAACAGCTACTTCGGCCTGGTGAGGCGGCTTGTGGATGCCTGCCCACGGCTGGAAGTCGTCAAGCGGTCCGTCTGCATCGAAGGTGCACGCCGGGCTTTCGCCCGTGTGAAGGTGCAATGGGCCAAGCTAGACGCGTGAAGCTGATCAAGGAAGGAGGCGCCGCAGGGCAAGGAGCATCGCACCCCCGAAATTTATTATGAGGGTGTCCTGAAGGGTGCCTGTCTTGTAGCGGACGAATGTTCCAAAGGATGTAATATTTGAGTAAACTTGTCGTGTGATCCTGTGTGATGAAAACTTGTTTCATATGCGCTATGCAATGCTTGTTTGAATTTAAAATATTACCTTTGTTTGGCTATTTATCCAATCTGAGAGATGGCTAGTCCTCGGCTTCTGCCCCCATGCCGCGAGTGCTGGGGTGTTCGGGATAAACCTGAGCACTCTTGTTCCCATTTTTGGGTCCTTCGAGGGAGGTGCTCAGCACAGCGAACAAGGCAACCGGACTAATAATGCTTTATCACTCTCACTTAGCCATATATTCTATAATTTTAAATTCGGTGAAGCCCCTGGTATTCGGAAGGCCGAATTCAGGGGCGCGATACACGCCTTTAAGCCGGACAGGACCGGCTCCTCGCTCTAAGCGGCATAAGTCTTTAGGGACTAGAAACCTCGCCGAACAGTGACCAGTCTCTCGCCTTATCATGACAGTCAGTTTTAGCTTTCTCTACTGAGGTGGCTTAGCCCAGCAGAACCGGGGCACAATCGCAGTAGTTCTCCTAGTGCTACCTTAGCCGATAGAGCAGAACGTAAGGTACCAAAACATAGGAGCCGGGCAAACCCAACATTTGACCAAAGACATGATTCGGAGCTGATGCATATAATGCTATAAGTTCGGGGTGCCGCACTTGTGAAAGTGTTCGGACTTCTCACACCATATGTGGGGTACTTAAGCCCCTGGTGTATTGGCCGTACCAAAGTGTACGGTTGCAAGGCATCATTAATGAACACATAAATATAAAACAAGAATGCAATAATAGTCGTAATGTTATGCATTGTTTATTCAAAAAGGTGCATTAAAGCAGAATGATACAGATAGTGCGATAAGCAAAAAGTAGGACTATGTCCCTTCCAAGGGCAAGCTGAGGAATAGTATTAATGAAATATTTCACTCGTTATCGTAATCCACCTGGGAGTTCCGTGGTGTGACGTAGCTTTCTGCCTCCTTGGTTGCTTACATCATGTGTTCGGCAATCATGCTGCGGACGGGGTTCCAGAGATTAAAGTCCCGCAAGAGAAAAATAACACAGCGGGAAGCCCCTAGTGCGGTTTAAGCCGCGTATTGGGGTGGTGCCGTAGTTGTGCCCCCTCCCCGCCTGTGCCCATGGTATTTTTAATGCGTAATTATGTACGCGTGGCACGTAATTTCGCCGTTTGGCTGGGCCGGGGTGGGGGCCGCATTGCTACGCGAGCTCAGATCATGCCGGTCTAGTTGCCGATTACTCCGAGCATGCTTGAAGGTGTCCGGGTCTTGAAACGCCGAACTGGTGGATTGCCTTGAGAGGCTGCTTTGCGCTTCTGCTGAGAGGGCCGTAGTGTGCTCCTCTGTGCGGAGAGAGCGCTCTGTGTTTCCATTAACTGTGATGACCCCCCGAGGTCCTGGCATCTTGAGCTTGAGGTATGCATAATGCGGTACCGCATTGAATCTTGCAAATGCGGTTTGCCTGAGCAGTGCATGATAGCCACTGCGGAACGGGACTATATCAAAGATTAATTCTTTGCTTCGGAAGTTATCCGGAGATCCGAAGACCACTTCCAGTGTAATTGAGCCTGTACATGGGCCTCTACACCTGGAATGACGCCCTTAAAGGTCGTTTTTGTGGGTTTGATCCTTGAGGGGTCTAACCCATTTTGCACACTGTGTCCTGGTAAAGCAGGTTCAGGCTGCTGCCGCCATCCATAAGGACCTCGAGTGAGGTGAAATCTGTCGATGATCGGGTCTAGGACTAGTGCGGCGAATCCGCCATGACGGATACTAGTGGGATGGTCCCTGCGATCAAAGGTGATGGCAGGAGGACCATGGGTTGAACTTTGGGGCGACTGGCTCCAACGCATATACGTCCCTGAGCGCACGCTTCCGCTCCCTCTTGGGGATGTGGGTTGCGTATATCATGTTGACCGTCCGCACTTGTGGGGAACCTCTTCTGTCCTTCGGTGTTCGGCTGCCGGGGCTCCTCTTCGTCATCGCTGTGTGACCCCTTATCTTTGTCTTCGGCAACTAACTTGCTGGCCTGCTTGAACACCCAAGAATCCCTATTGGTGTGGTTGTCTTGCTTGTCAGAGGTACCGTGTATTTGACACGAGCGGTCGAGTATACGGTCCAAATTGGATGGGCCCGGAGTGCTTCTTTTGAATGGATTTTTCCGTTGACCGGGTTTAGAGCCTTTGAATCCGGCATTGACTGCCGTATCCTCAGTATTGTCGCTGTTAATGAGGCACTTATGTTTATTGCGACGTGACCTGCTATTGCCGTCCTTGGTATCCGAAGTACCATGGTTCTTTGATATGTTATTACTGTGAGCCAGCCAGCTGTCTTCTCCCGCACAAAAGCGAGTCATGAGTGTCGTGAGGGCTTCCATAGATTTCGGCTTTTCCTGACCAAGGTGCCGGGCTAGCCACTCGTCGCGGATGTTGTGTTTGAAAGCTTCTAGGGCCTCTGCATCCGGACTGTCGATGATTTGATATTTCTTTGTTAGGAACCGAGTCCAGAATTGCCTGGCCGATTCTTCTAGCTGCTGAATTATGTGGCTCAAGTCATCGGCATCTAGTGGTCGCACATAAGTGCCCTGAAAGTTGTCGAGGAATGCGGCCTCCAGATCTTCCCAACAGCTAATGGACTCTGCTGGCAAGCTGTTAAGCCAATGCCGTGCCGGTCCTTTGAGCTATAGTGGGAGGTATTTGATGGCGTGTAAGTCATCACCGCGGGCCATGTGGATGTGGAGGAGGAAATCCTCGATCCATACCGCAGGATCTGTTGTCCGTCGTATGATTCAATATTTACGGGTTTGAAACCCTCTGGGATTTGATGATCCATTACTCCGTGTGTGAAGCATAGGGGGTGTGCGGCGCCTATGTACTGGGCTATATCGCGACGCAGCTCCAATGAGTCTTGCCCGCTGTGTTCGGCCCGCCGATTTACTTTTACTGTATCCGGTGTGATGTTTATCGTCTCGCATAGCGGCGCGCCCTCGTGATCCGTATATCGATCTTGCATGTTTTTGCTTTGTCCTCCAATACGTCTCATAGGTCTGCGTACTTTCCCCATGCCTTTTTATTTGAATGGCGTCGAGGTGCAGGCTGAGCTTTTGGCTGGAATGCCTCTCTATCACGGCCACGAGGTGGCCGATCAGCCGCGTCATACGCTTCTTCCTCCAGTCGGAGGTAGCAACCTGCATTTTGGGTAACTCTTGGAGGGGCGTTCGAGTTTATATTCCTCGGCCGCAAGGACTTCAGTCCATCTGTCCAGCTAGCAGATCTTGATCAGCTTGAAGCTACTGCTGCTTTTCTTAAGGCTATTTGCCATGGCTATAAGCCGCACCTTGAAGCGCTCTTGTTCGACGGGATCCTCTGGCACGAGAATTCGTCATCGTCGAGGCTTGCCTCGTCTTCGGAGGGGGCATGTAATTATCATCCTCCGCCTCTCCTATCTACCGCTCTCTCGGAAGGGCTGGCTCCTCCATCCTCCGGTGCTCTAATCGTGCTGGAGGGGATTGTTGCTCTTCGGCACTATTCGGAGTGTTATTATCTCCTGTGCTGGTATCACCACTTTTGCTTTGGCGGGACTTAGAGCGGCGCCGCTGACAAGTTGGCGCTTGGGTTGCTTCTTGGAGGGGTCATCCTCCGCTGTCTCTTGCCATTGCCTTCTTTGGGTGTGTCCACCATGTATATATCGTATGATGAGGTGGATGTCCAGTGCCCTGTGGGCAGTGGTTCTCTTCGTCTCCGCATCGTCGTCCATACCGTCAATGTCTTCAGAGTCGAAGTCGAGCATGTCGGTTAAGTCATCGATAGTGGCTACTAAGTGGGTGGTGGGTGGGCAGCGAATTTCTTCGTCGTCCGTATCCCAATCCTGTCGGACATAGTTCGGCCAGGATCCTCCTGACAAGGAGAGAGACCTTAATGAGTTCAGTAAGTCGCCAAAGGGCGAGTGCGTGAAAAATATCTGCGGAGGTAAACTCCATGATCGGCCCAATCGGATTCGCTAGGAACGGGCGCAGGTGGTTCGGAGTCCATGGCCGGAGAAGGATTCGACTGTATGACAACACGGCTCTTGCACAGGGTAAGGTCGATGTTCGGCTCGGTCGCCGCTGAGGGTAAGGCCTCCGTGGCGGGGTATATCCACCCGTCCATGGACGGCGCAACTGGCTCCGAATTGAGGGTCGGAGCGGCTGCCGGGCGATCTCCTGAACACTGTCTGATGGTAGAGCTAAATCGTACTCATCGTGACCGCGTGACGCACAAGGCAGAGGCTCGAATCCGTCGAAGATCAAGTCTCCGCGGATATCGGCCGTGTAGTTTAAGCTTCCAAACCTGACCTGGTGGCCAGGGGCGTAACTTTCGATCTGCTCCAGATGGCCAAGCGAGTTGGCCCGCAGTGCGAAGCCGCCGAATACAAAAGATCTGTCCGGGGAGAAAAGTCTCACCCTGGACTGCATCGCTATCGATGATCGAAGGAGCCATCAAGCCTAACGGCGACGACACAGAGGAACTCTCAATGAAAGCACCAATGTCGGTGTCAAAACCGGTGGATCTCGGGTAGGGGGTCCCGAACTGTGCGTCTAAGGCGGATGGTAACAGGAGGCAGGGGACATGATGTTTTACCCAGGTTCGGGCCCTCTTGATGGAGGTAAAACCCTACGTTCTGCTTGATTTATTCTTGATGATATGAGTATTACAAGAGTTGATCTACCATGAGATCGGAGAGGCTAAACCCTAGAAGCTAGCCTATGGTATGATTGTATGTTGTCCTACAGACTAAACCCTCCGGTTTATATAGACACCGGAAAGGGCTAGGGTACACAAGGTCGGTTACAAAGGAGGAAATATCCATATCCGTATTGCCTAGCTTGCCTTCCACGCCAAGTAGAGTCCCATCCGGACACGAGACGAAGTCTTCAATCTTGTATCTTCATAGTCCAACAGTCCGGCCAAAGGAAATAGTCCGGCTGTCCGGAGACCCCCTAATCCAGGACTCCCTCAGTGAGTATAAAGTATAAAACAGAGTAACGCCTTAAGCAAGATGACATGGTGTAGATAAAGTAAACTCAATCAATTTGAATAAACACCAATAGCGGAACCTGGATGCCCATATTGGCTCCCACATATTCTATGAAGATCTTTATCAGTCGACCCGTTATGACAACATATGTAATTCCCTTTGTCTATCGGTATGTTACTTGCCCGAGATTCGATCGTCGGTATCTTCATACCTAGTTCAATCTAGTTATCGGCAAGTCTCTTTACTCGTTGCGTAATCCATCATCTCATAACTAACTCATTAGTCATTTGCTTGCAAGGCTTCTTATGATGTGTATTATCGAGAGGGCCTAGAGATACCTCTCCAAAACTCGGAGTGACAAATCCCAATCTTGATCCATGCCAACTCAACAAACACCTTCGGAGATACATATAGAGCATATTTATAATCACCCAGTTACGTTGTGACGTTTGATAGCACACAAGGTATTCCTCTGGTATCCGAGAGTTGCATGATCTCATGGTCGAGGGAACATGTATTTGACATGCAAGAAAGTAGTAGCAATAAACTGAACGATAACATGCTAAGCTAATGGATGGGTCTTGTCCATCACATCATTCTACTAATGATGTGACCCTGTTATCAAATGACAACACATGTCTATGGTTAGGAAATCTTAACCATCTTTGATCAACGAGCTAGTCTAGTGGAGGCTTACTAGGGACACGATATTTGTTTATGTATTCACACATGTATTTAAGTTTCCAATCAATACAATTATAGCATGAATAATAAACATTTATCATGAATAAGGAAATACAATATAAAATAAAAACTTTATTATTGCCTCTAGGGCATATTTCCTTCACCACTCCCAAAGCTTCTAGGGTCTCTCTTGTCCAGAAAAAAGAGAAAAATGTTTCATAGCATTTGGACTTTGTTTGGTACTAATTTCCCGAGAAATCAAAAACAAGCAAAGAAACAGCAACTGGCACAAGGCACTGGGTTAATAGGTTACTCCCAGAAAATGATATAAAATAGCATATAATTGCATATAAAACATCCAAGATTGATACTACAATAGCATGCAACGATCAAAAATTATAGATACGTTGGAGACGTATCAAGCATCCCCAAACTTAATTCTTTCTCGTCCTCGGGTAGGTGAATGATAAATACAAATTTTTGATGCGGAATGCTACCTAACATGTTTATAAGGCAATCTTGTAGTATCAATATTCAGGCATACTGATATGTCTCCAGCGTATCTATAATTTTTGATTGTTCCATGCTATTATAGTATCAGTCTTGGATGTTTTATATGCAACTATATATCTTTTTTTGGGACTAACCTATTAACTTAGTGCCAAGTGCCAAGTGTCGTTTTTTGCTTGTTTTTGGTTTTCCAGGAAATTAGTACCAAAGGAAGTCCAAATGCGTTGGGCGGCGACGACGGCGGCTCTCCGGTGGTTGTTAGCGTCGGTGGAGCGGACGAGGCGATGCTGCTACTTCTTGAGCTTGCATTGGTTTTTCCCTTGAAGAGGAAAGAGTGATGCAGCAAAGTAGAGATAAGTATTTCCCTCAATTGAGAACCAACGTATCAATCCAGTAGGAGGAACACATAAGTCTCCAATAATTGCACCTACACAAACAAATAAATACTTGCACCCAACGCGATAAAGGGGTTGTAAATCCCTTCATGGTTACTTGCAAGGATCAGATTAGATAGTGATAGATATAAAAGATAAGTAAAAGTGCCAAATAAAATAAATGTAAATAAATTGCAGCAATGTATTTTTGTGTTTTTGATTTTATAGATCTGAAAATAACATGATAAAAGATATACCCCGGGGCCATAATTTTCACTAGAGGCTTCTCTCTTGAAAGAAAGCATATGGTGGGTAAACAAATTATTGTTGAGCAATTGATAAAAAGCGCATAGTTATGACGATATCTAGGGCAATGATCATGTATATAGGCATCACGTCCATGACAAGTAGACCGACTCCTGCCCGCATCTACTACTATTACTCCATACATCAACCGCTATCCAGCATGCATCTAGTGTATTAAGTTAACAAAAAGGGAGTAATGCCTTATGCAATATGACATGATGTAGAAGGATAGGTCCAACCAATATGAACAAACCCCATCTTTTTATCCTTAGTGGAAATGATACAAATATGTTTCATGTCCCCTTCTGTCACTGGGAATAAGCACCGCAAGATTGAACCTGTTACAAAGCACCTCTCTCATTGCAAGAAAAATCAATCTAGTTGGCCAAACCAAATCATGTTGGGGAACGTTGCATGGAAAACAAAACAAAAATATCTACGCACACGCAAGATCTATCCATGGAGATGCATGATACGTGTCCAACATATCTATAATTTTTGATTGTTCGATGCTATTATATTATCTATTTTGGATGTTTTATATGCATTAATATGCTATTTTATATTATTTTTGGGACTAACTGATAATCCCCAAAATGCAAGGAATCATCATAGCAATTTCCGAAGGTGGAAATGATAAGTATGGAGTGTCAAACCCACAAGGAGCTAAAGGTAGGATCAATATTATCTCAAGTCCTATCTGCCACTGATATGACTCTACATACAGAGAACGTTTGCTTCCATCTAGAAACGAGAAATAAAACTATGTTATGGGTATGAAGAGGGTAACTTTGCATGATATCAGAGAGCTAAAATATAAAAATAGGTGCTATTAACATAAAGTTAGAATATATTACTATATATTATAAATAGCGAGTGTGGAATAATGATGGATCGGTGTGTGAAATTATCTTAGGCAATTGGTAACAAGATCGGTGGTCGTTATTGCAATTTCATATGAGGGAGAGGCATAAGCTAACATACTTTCTCTTCTTGGATCATATGCACTTATGATTGGAACTCTAGCAAGCATCTGCAACTACTAAAGATCATTAAGGTAAAACCCAACCATAGCATTAAAGTATCAAGTCCCCTTTATCCCATATGCAACAACCCCCTTACTTGGGTTTAAGCTTCTATCAGTCTAGCAACCCACTATAAGCGAATCATGAACGTATTGCAACACCCTACAGCGGGATCCTTCACGTGTGCGCGGCATGGAAGGCACCGTAGGAAATCACCAAAATAAAACATACAACTCAAACCAATCTAGATCATCAATCAACCCAAAAGACAAAAGAAATCTACTCAAAACATCATAGGATGGCAACACATCATTGGATCATAATATGTGGCATAAAGCACCATGTTCAAGTAGGGGATTACAGCAGGGTGCGGGAGAGTGGACCGCTTAAAAGAGATGAGGAAGGTGATGAAGATGGTGATGTTGATGAAGATGATCACCGCGGCGATGGTTCCCCCGACGACACTCTGGCGCCACCGAGAGAGAGGGGGAGAGGGTTTCCCCATTGTGCTTCGTCCTCCATGCCCCCTAGATGGGGACAGGTTCTTCCTCTGGTCCTTGGCCTCCATGGTGGTGATGGCCCCCTCCGGCTTCCTCCTCCATGGCCTCCGGTGATGATGGCCCCCTCTGGCAAGGTACCGGAGAGGGCCTAGGTTGATTTTTCGTGGCTACAGAGGCTTGCGGTGGCGGAACTTCCGATGTAGGGTTCTTTTCTGAGGTTTGGGTATTCATAAGAATTTTTGGCGCCGGTCTCACGTCAAGGGGGTGCCAGAGGGCCCCACAAGCCCGGAGCACCCTCCTTGGGGCATAGGGCGTGCCTAGAGGGCTTATTGCCTCCTCGTCCACTTCTTGGCCCAACTCTTGTGCTTTGGGGTCTCTTTTGGTCCATAAAAAATCACCGTAAATTTTCAACCCATTCCGAGAACTTTTATTTCTGCACAAAAAACGACACCACGATAGTTGTGCTGAAAACAACGTCAGTCTGGGTTAGTTCTAATCAAATCATACCAAAACCATATAGAATTGTTGTAAACATGACATGAATACTTCATAAATTATAGATACGTTGGAGACGTATCACTAACCTATTAACCTAGAGCCCAGTGTCAGTTTCTGTTTTTTCCTTGTTTTTAACTTTTACAGAAAAGGAATACCAAACGGAGTCCAGACGGAATAAACTTTACAATGATTTTTCTTGGACTAGAAGACACCCAGAAGACTTGGAGAGAGGGCCACAAGAGTCCCGAGGAGGCCACAAACCCTCAGGGCGCGCCCCAGGGGGGCCTTGGCTTGTGGGCCCCTCGGGAGTCCCCTAACCCTTAATTCGAGCTCTATATATTCTCAAATATTCCCCAAACATTAGAAGCGTCCACCAAAATACTTTCCTCCGTCGCAAGCCTCTGTTCCTATGAGAACGCATCTTGGGGCCTTTTCTGGCACTCTGCCGGAGGGGGATTCGATCACGGAGGGTCTCTACTGTTGGGGAACGTAGTAATTTCAAAAATTTCCTACACACATACAAGATCATGGTGATGCATAGCAACGAGAGGAGAGAGTGTTGTCCACGTACCCTCGTAGACCGAAAGCGGAAGCGTTAGCACAACGCGGTTTGATGTAGTCCGTACGTCTTCACGATCCGACCGATCAAGTACCAAATGCAACGGCACCTCCGAGTTCTGCCGTTAAGCCCGATGAACATCCCTCGGAACTCCGATCCAGCCGAGTGTTGAGGGAGAGTTTCGTCAGCATGACGGCGTGGTGACGAATGTTGATGTTCTACTCGACGCAGGGCTTCGGCCTAAGCAGCGCTACAGTATTATTGAGTGGATTATGGTGGAGGGGGGCAACGGCACACTGAGATCAATGATCAATTGCTGTGTTTGGGGTGCCCCTGCCCGTATATAAAGGAGTGAGGAGGGGGAGGGACGGCCCTCTCTATTGGCGCGCCCTAGGGGAGTCCTACTCCCACCCGGGAGTGGGATTCCCTTTCTAGTAGAACTAAGGAGCCCTTCAAGTAGTAGGAGTAGGAGGGAAGGAAGGGAAGGGAAAAGGAGAAGGAAGGAAGGGGGAGCCCCCCTCCCTAGTCCAATTCAGACCAGCCCATGGGGAGGGGTGCGTCCACCCTTTGAGGCCTTTCTCTCCTTTCCTGTATGGCCCATTAAGGCCCAATACGAATTCCCGTAACTCCCCGGTACTTCCGAAAATACCCGAATCACTCGGAACCTTTCCGATGTCAATATATCGATCTTTACGTCTCGACCATTTCGAGACTCCTCGTCATGTCCCCGATCTCATCCGGGACTCCGAACTCCTTAGGTACATCAAAACACATAAACTCATAATATAACTGTCATCGAAACCTTAAGCGTGCGGACCCTACGGGTTCGAGAACAATGTAGACATGACCGAGACACGTCTCCGGTCAATAACCAATAGCGGAACCTGGATGCTCATATTGGCTCCCACATATTCTACGAAGATCTTTATCAGTCAGACCGCATAACAACATACGTTGTTCCCTTTGTCATCGGTATGTTACTTGCCCGAGATTCAATCATCGGTATCTCAATACCTAGTTCAATCTCGTTACCCGGCAAGTCTCTTTACTCGTTCCGTAATACATCATCCTGCAACTAACTCATTAGTTGCAATGCTTGCAAGGCTTAAGTGATGTGCATTACCGAGAGGGCCCAGAGATACCTCTCCGACAATCGGAGTGACAAATCCTAATCTCGAAATACGCCAACCCAACAAGTACCTTCGGAGACACCTGTAGAGAACCTTTATAATCACCCAGTTACGTTGTGACGTTTGGTAGCACACAAAGTGTTCCTCCGGTAAACGGGAGTTGCATAATCTCATAGTCATAGGAACATGTATAAGTCATGAAGAAAGCAATAACAAACTAAACGATCAAGTGCTATGCTAACGGAATGGGTCAAGTCAATCACATCATTCTCCTAATGATGTGATCCCGTTAATCAAATGACAACTCATGTCTATGGTTTAGGAAACATAACCATCTTTGATCAATGAGCTAGTCAAGTAGAGGCATACTAGTGACACTCTGTTTGTCTATGTATTCACACATGTATTATGTTTCCGGTTAATACAATTCTAGCATGAATAATAAACATTTATCATGATATAAGGAAATAAATAATAACTTTATTATTGCCTCTAGGGCATATTTCCTTCAGTCTCCCACTTGCACTAGAGTCAATAATCTAGTTCACATCGCCATGTGATTTAATACCAATAGTTCACATCACCATGTGATTAACACCCATAGTTCACATCGACATGTGACCAACACCCAAAGGGTTTACTAGAGTCAATAATCTAGTTCACATCGCTATGTGATTAACACCCAAAGAGTACTGAGGTGTGATCATGTTTTGCTTGTGAGAGAAGTTTAGTCAACGGGTCTGCCACATTCAGATCCGTAAGTATTTTGCAAATTTCTATGTCAACAATGCTCTGCACAGAGCTACTCTAGCTAATTGCTCACTTTCAATATGTATCCAGATTGAGATTTAGAGTCATCTGGATCAGTGTCAAAATTTGCATCGACGTAACCCTTTACGACGAACTTTTGTCACCTTCCATAATCGAGAAACATATCCTTATTCCACTAAGGATAATTTTGACCTTGTCCAGTGATCTACTCCTAGATCACTATTGTACTCCCTTGCCAAAAACAGTGTAGGGTATACAATAGATCTGGTACACAGCATGGCATATTTTATAGAACCTATGGCCAAGGCATAGGGAATGACTTTCATTCTCTTTCTATCTTCTGTCGTGGTCAGGCTTTGAGTCTTACTCAGTTTCACACCTTGTAACACAGGCAAGAACTCTTTCTTTGACTGTTCCATTTTGAACTACTTCAAAATCTTGTCAAGGTATGTACTCATTGAAAAACTTATCAAGCGTCTTGATCTATCTCTATAGATCTTGATGCTCAATATGTAAGCAGCTTCACAGGTCTTTCTTTGAAAAACTCCTTTCAAACATTCCTTTATGCTTTGCAGAATAATTCTACATTATCTCTGAAACAATATTTATAGTTACGTATGACTTATGGCAAGGTCGTAGGGGAATTGACTCTGTCAATATCTCTTTCTATTCGTATATCCTTTCTGATCACGTGGTTCAGAGTTAATTTGAGTCTTACTCAGTTTCACAACCTGTAACACAGCGCATCACTATCTACTTTTTCTTTGAACTCATGATTCGTTCAAAAATTGTCGCTGGCTTGAGATACTAAGTCTTTTTCAATGAGTCACTTAAATCTTGTCAAGGTATGCTATTATGTGAAACTATATTCAAGTGTGAGGCTTGAGTTAATCTTCTAATAAGATGGTATATAGTTGATAGAGTATGATAAGAGTTTAAGCAGCGCTCTTTCGACTGAGTCTTCTTATGCAAGAGAATAGACTCTGACACTCGATTTCAGATAACAGTCATATATATCGATTTGTAGCATAATTCTAAACGTTACTTCTTGCCGACTCAACATGTGCAATAGAATTATCAGAAATATGAGGCAAAGTGACTCGCCAATATGATTAGTAAATACATGACTTCACCATGCAAGCTCTGATATAGAACTCTTATGCGCTCTCGATCAACTGTATCAAATCGTACTTATTCGCAACTACTGAGTATGGTCTTAGCCAGTCGATAGATGGACTCGCTGGAGGAGTTGCCTATATGATATTTCTTTTTTTTTTGTTTTTTTTTTGTTTTTTGTGTCATATTGAGTATTTTATTTTTTTAGTTGTAGATCTATTGAGGAGTTGACAAAGATCATTCTGGTGGCATCATATAGCAACTTCTTCATTTAATTAATCTATTAAGTGAGTAGTAATGATATGTATCTGTATTCCAGTTGCCATAGATTTATTGAAGAATGCGGCAATTGCTAACATGATTCGGACAGACTTAAGCTATAGATACGAGTGAGAAACTCTCATCGGTAGTCAACACCTTGAACTTGTCGAAAACCTTTTTGCGACAATTCTAGCTTTGAGATAGTAACACTACTATCAGCGTCCTGTCTTCCTCTTGAAGATCCATTTAATCTCAATGGCTCGCCGATATTGGGCAAGTCAATCAAAGTCCATACTTTGTTCTCATACATGGATCTCATCTCAGATTTCATGGCCTCAAGCCATTTCTGCGGAATCTGGGCTCATCATCGCTTCCTCATAGTTCGTAGGTTCGTCATGGTCAAGTAACATGACCTCTAGAACATGATTACCGTACCACTCTGGTGCGGATCTCACTCTGGTTTACCTACGAGGTTCGGTAGTAACTTGATCTGAAGTTACATGATCATCATCATTAGCTTCCTCACTAATTGGTGTAGGAGTCACAGGAACAGATTTCTGTGATGAACTACTTTCCAATAAGGGAGCAGGTACAGTTACCTCATCAAGTTCTACTTTCCTCCCACTCACTTCTTTCGAGAGAACTCCTTCTCTAGAAAGGATCCATTCTTAGCAACGTCTTGCCTTCGGATCTGTGATAGAAGGTGTACCCAACAGTCTTCTTTGGGTATCCTATGAAGACATTCTCCGATTTGGGTTTGAGCTTATCAGGTATGAAACTTTTTCACATAAGCATTGCAACCTCAAACTTTAAGAAACGACAGCTTAGGTTTCTTGCCAAACCACAGTTCATACGGTGTCGTCTCAACGGATTTAGATGGTGCCCTTTTAACGTGAATGTAGCTGTCTCTAATGCATAACCTCAAAACTATAGTGGTTAATCGGTAAGAAACATCATAGATTGCACTATATCCAATAATAGTACGGTTATGACGTTCGGACACACCATTATGTTGTGGTGTTCCAGGTGGCACGATTTTGTGAAACTATTCCACATTGTTTTAATTGAAGACTAAATTCGTAACTCAAATATTTGTCTCTGCGATCAGATCGTAGAAACTTTATTTTCTTGTCACGATGATTTTCCACTTCACTCTGAAGTTTTTGGAACTTTTCAAATGTTTTAGACTTATGTTTCATCAAGTAGATATACCCATATCTGCTCAAATCATCTGTGAAGGTCAGAAAATAACGATACCCGCCGCGAGCCTCAACATTCAACGGACTGCATACATCAGTATGTATTATTACCAAAAGAGAGAGATCGCTACAATTGTTCCGGAGAACGGAGTCTTAGTCATCTTGCCCATGAGGCATGGTTCGCAAGCATCAAAATGATTCATAATCAAGTGATTCCAAAAGCCCATCAGCATGGATTTTCTTCATGCGCTCCATTGTTCCGGAGAACGGAGTCTTAGTCATCTTGCCCATGAGGCATGGTTCGCAAGCATCAAACTGATTCATAATCAAGTGATTCCAAAAGCCCATCAGCATGGATTTTCTTCATGCGCTTTACACCAATATGACCTAAACGGCAGTGCCACAAATAAGTTGCACTATCATTATTAACTTTGCATCTTTTGGCTTCAATATTATGAGAATGTGTATCACCACAATCGAGATCCAACAAACCATTTTCATTGGGTGTATGACCATAGAAGGTTTTATTCATGTAAACAGAACAAAAACTTATTCTCTTACTTAAATGAATAACCATATTGCAATAAACATGATCAAATCATATTCATGCTCAACGCAAACACCAAATAACACTTATTTAGGTTCAACACTAATCCCGAAAGTATAGGGAGTGTGCGATGATGATCATATCAATCTTGGAACCACTTCCAACACACATCGTCACTTCACCCTTAACTAGTCTCTGTTCATTCTGCAACTCCCGTTTCGAGTTACTACTCTTAGCAACTGAACCAGTATCAAATACCGAGGGGTTGCTACGAACACTAGTAAAATACACATCAATAATCTGTATATCAAATATACCTTTGTTCACTTTGCCATCCTTCTTATCCGCCAAATACTTGGGACAGTTCCGCTTCCAGTGACCAGTCCCCTTGCAGTAGAAGCACTTAGTCTCAGGCTTAGGACCAGACTTGGGCTTCTTCACTTGAGCAGCAACTTGCTTGCCGTTCTTTTTGAAGTTCCCTTTCTTTCCCTTTGCCCTTTTCTTGAAACTAGTGGTCTTGTTAATCATCAACACTTGATGCTCTTTATTGATTTCTACCTTCATCGATTTCATCATCATGAAAATCTCGGGAATCGTTTTCATCATCCCTTGCATACTATAGTTCATCATGAATTTGTACTAACTTGGTGATGGTGACTAGAGAATTCTGTCAATCACTATTTTATCTGGAAGATTAACTACCACTCGATTCAAGCGATTGTAGTACCCAGACAATCTGAACACATGCTCACTGCTTGAGCTATTCTCCTCCATCTTTTAGCTATAGAACTTGTTGGAGACTTCATATCTCTCAACTCGGGTATTTTGCTTGAAATATTAACTTCAACTCCTGGAACATCCATATGATCCATGACGTTCAAAACGTCTTTGAAGTCCCGATTCTAAGCTGTTAAGCATGGTGCACTAAACTATCAAGTAGTCATCATATTGAGCTAGCCAAACGTTCATGACGTCTGCATCTGCTCCTGCAATAGGTCTGTCACCTAGCGGTGCATTAAGGACATAATTCTTCTGTGCAGCAATGAGGATAAACCTCAGATCACGGATCCAATCCGCATCATTGCTACTAACATCTTTCAACTTAGTTTTCTCTAGGAACATATAAAATAAAACAGGGGAGCTAAACGCGAGCTATTGATCTACAACATAGATATGCTAATACTACCAGGACTAAGTTCATGATAAATTAAGTTCAATTAATCATATTACTTAAGAACTCCCACTTAGAAAGACATCCCTCTAATCTTCTAAGTGATCACGTGATCCAAATCAACTAAACCATAACCGATCATCACGTGAAATGGAGTAGTTTTCAATGGTGAACATCACTATGTTGATCATATCTACTATATGATTCACGCTCGACCTTTCGGTCTCAGTGTTCCGAGGCCATATCTGCATATGCTAGGCTCGTCAAGTTTAACCTGAGTATTCTGCGTGTGCAAAACTGGCTTGCACCCGTTGTAGATGGATGTAGAGCTTATCACACCCGATCATCACGTGGTGTCTGGGCACGACGAACTTTGGCAACGGTGCATACTCAGGGAGAACACTTTTATCTTGAAATTTAGTGAGAGATCATCTTATAATGCTACCGTCATAACTAAGCAAAGTAAGATGTATAAAAGATAAACATCACATGCAATCAAAATATGTGACATGATATGGCCATCATCATCTTGTGCCTTTGATCTCTATCTCCAAAGCATCGTCATGATCTCCATCGTCACCGGCATGACACCATGATCTCCATCATCTTGATCTATATCAATGTGTCGTCACATGGTCGTCTCGCCAACTATTGCTCTTGCAACTATTGCTATCGCATAGCGATAATTGTAAAGCAATTATTTGGCGCTTGCATCTTATGCAATAAAGAGACAACCATAAGGCTTCTGCCAGTTGCCGATAACTTCAACAAAACATGATCATCTTATACAACAACTTATATCTCATCACGTCTTGACCATATCACATCACAACATGCCCTGCAAAAACAAGTTAGACGTCCTCTACTTTGTTGTTGCAAGTTTTACGTGGCTGCTACGGGCTTAGCAAGAACCGTTCTTACCTACGCATCAAAACCACAACGATAGTTTGTCAAGTTGGGTGCTGTTTTAACCTTCGCAAGGACCGGGCGTAGCCACACTCGGTTCAACTAAAGTTGGAGAAACTGACACCCGCCAGCCACCTGTGTGCAAAGCACGTCGGTAGAACCAGTCTCGCGTAAGCGTACGCGTAATGTCGGTCCGGGCCGCTTCATCCAACAATACCGCCGAACCAAAGTATGACATGCTGGTAAGCAGTATGACTTATATCGCCCACAACTCACTTGTGTTCTACTCGTGCATATAACATCAACGCATAAAAACCTAGGCTCGGATGCCACTGTTGGGGAACGTAGTAATTTCAAAAATTTCCTACGCACATACGCAAGATCATGGTGATGCATAGCAACGAGAGGGAGAGTGTTGTCCACGTACCCTCGTAGACCGAAAGCGGAAGCGTTAGCACAACGCGGTTGATGTAGTCGTACGTCTTCACGATCCGACCGATCAAGTACCGAACGCACACCTCCGAGTTCAGCACACGTTCAGCCGATGACGTCCCTCGAACTCCGATCCAGCCGAGTGTTGAGGGAGAGTTTCGTCAGCACGACGGCGTGGTGACGATGTTGATGTTCTACCGACGCAGGGCTTCGCCTAAGCACCGCTATAGTATTATCGAGGTGGATTATGGTGGAGGGGGGCACCGCACACGGCTAAGAGATCAAGAGATCAATTGTTGTGTCTTTGGGGTGCCCCCTGCCCCCGTATATAAAGGAGTGGAGGAGGGGGAGGGCCGGCCCTCTCTATGGCGCGCCCTAGGGGAGTCCTACTCCCACCGGGAGTAGGATTCCCCCTTTCCTAGTAGAACTAGGAGCCCTTCCAAGTAGTAGGAGTAGGAGGGAAGGAAAGGGAAGGGAAAAGGAGAAGGAAGGAAGGGGACGGCCCCCCTCCCTAGTCCAATTTGGACCAGCCCATGGGGAGGGGTGCGGCCACCCTTTGAGGCCTTTCTCTCCTTTCTTATATGGCCCATTAAGGCCCAATACGAATTCCCGTAACTCCCGTACTCCCGAAAATACCCGAATCACTCGGAACCTTTCCGATGTCCGAATATAGTCGTCCAATATATCGATCTTTACGTCTCGACCATTTCGAGACTCCTCGTCATGTCCCCGATCTCATCCGGGACTCCGAACTCCTTCGGTACATCAAACACATAAACTCATAATATAACTGTCATCGAAACCTTAAGCGTGCGGACCCTACGGGTTCGAGAACAATGTAGACATGACTGAGACACGTCTCCGGTCAATAACCAATAGCGGAACCTGGATGCTCATATTGGCTCCCACATATTCTACGAGATCTTTATCGGTCAGACCGCATAACAACATACGTTGTTCCCTTTGTCATCGGTATGTTACTTGCCCGAGATTCGATCGTCGGTATCTCAATACCTAGTTCAATCTCGTTACCGGCAAGTCTCTTTACTCGTTCCGTAATACATCATCCGCAACTAACTCATTAGTTGCAATGCTTGCAAGGCTTAAGTGATGTGCATTACCGAGAGGGCCCAGAGATACCTCTCCGACAATCGGAGTGACAAATCCTAATCTCGAAATACGCCAACCAACAAGTACCTTTGGAGACACCTGTAGAGCACCTTTATAATCACCCAGTTACGTTGTGACGTTTGGTAGCACACAAAGTGTTCCTCCGGTAAACGGGAGTTGCATAATCTCATAGTCATAGGAACATGTATAAGTCATGAAGAAAGCAATAGCAACAAACTAAACGATCAAGTGCTAAGCTAACGGAATGGGTCAAGTCAATCACATCATTCTCCTAATGATGTGATCCCATTAATCAAATGACAACTCATGTCTATGGTTAGGAAACATAACCATCTTTGATCAACGAGCTAGTCAAGTAGAGGCATACTAGTGACACTCTGTTTGTCTATGTATTCACACATGTATTATGTTTCCGGTTAATACAATTCTAGCATGAATAATAAACATTTATCATGATATAAGGAAATAAATAATAACTTTATTATTGCCTCTAGGGCATATTTCCTTCATCTACATCAACCTTGCTGCCCTTCCGATAAAGCACGAGTAGTTTACCACTGACCTAATGGTCCATAGCTAGTAGCTAGATGGCTTCTTCTCTCTCTCTCTGATCTTCAATACAATGTTCTCCTCGATGTTCTTGGAGTTCTATCCGATGTAATCTTCTTTGCGGTGCGTTTATTGAGATCCAATGAATTGTGGATTTATGATCAGATTATCTATGAATATTATTTGAGTCTTCTCTGAACTCTTTTATGCACGATTGAGATAGCTTAGTAATTATCTTCGATCTATTGATTTGGTTTGCCAAACTAGATTGGTTTTTCTTGCAATGGTAGAAGTGCTTTGTGATGGGTTCAATCTTGCGGTGTCCTCTCCCAGTGACAGAAGGGGCATCGAGGAACATATTGTATTGTTGACATTAAGGATAAAAAGATGGGGTTTATATCATATTGCTTGAGTTTATCCCTCTACATCATGTCATCTTGCTTAAGGTATTACTATGTTCTTATAAACTTAATACTCTAGATGTAGGCAGGAGTCGACCGATGTGTGGAGTAATAATAGTAGATGCAGAATTGTTTCGGTCTACTTGTCACGGACATGATGCCTATATTCATGATCATTGCCTTAGATATCGTCATAACTATGCGCTTTTCTATCAATTGCTCAACATAAATTTGTTTACCCATCATAAGTTTTATTTCAAGAGAGAAGCCTCTAGTGAAACATATGACCCCCAGGTTTATTTTCCATCATATATTTTCAGATCTATAAACCAAAAAACCCAAAAAATACCTTGCTGGAATTTATTTATATTTACTTTAGTTTGCTCTTTTATTTATCTTTTATACCTATCTCTATTAGATCTCACTCTTGTTCGTGACCGTGAAGGGATTGACAACCCCTTTTTCGTGTTGTGTGCAAGTGTTTGTTAGTTTGTGCAGGTGCATATATTGGAGACTTGCTTGTGCCTCCTACTAGATTGATACCTTGGTTCTTAACTAAGGGAAATACTTGTCTCTAGTTTGCTGCATCACCCTTCCTCTTCAAGGGAAAAAATCAACACAAGCTCAAGAAGTGGCAATGCATAGCTACGAGAGAGGGAGAGCATCTACATGCCCTTGTAGATCACTAAGCGAAAGCGTTTATCAACGCGGTTGATGTAGTCGTACACCTTCATGATCCATATCGATCAAGCACCAAACGCACGGCACCTCCGTGTTCAACACACATTCAGCTCGATGACGTCCTCGCCTTCTCGATCCACCAAGAGGGGCAAAGTAGTAGATGAGTTCTGGTAGCATGACGGCATGGTGATGGTGGTGGTGAAACTTTTCCACAGGGCTTTTCCAAGCACAACAGATATGGACGGAGGAGGAGCTAGAGGGAGAGGGGGCACCGCACACAGCTTGGAATTGTGGTGTGTGTTGCCCCCTCCCCTCCTCACATATATATAGGTGGAGGAGGGAGAGGAGGCAGCCCTAGGCGTGCCCCTTTCCTTCCTTTAGGCATGGAGGAAAGGGCAGGAGGGGGCCGGTGGTTGCCTTGCCTCAGGCGCCTCCCCCCTTCCATGTATGGAGCATGGGGGGAAGGAAAGGGGGGTTGGCTGCCCTAGGGCGCCCCTCCTTCCTTCTGGCACGCAGGGTGATGTCTACTACACAACTTGTTCTTGTAGACTTGTGTTGGGCCTCCAAGCGTGAGTTTTGTAGGACAGTAGCAATTTTCTCTCAAGCGGATGACCTAAGGTTTATCAGTCCATGGGAGGCATAGGATGAAGATGGTCTCTCTCAAACAACCCTGCAACCAAATAATAAAAAGTCTATTGTGTCCCGAACACACCAAATACAATGGAAATTTGTATATGTGCACTGGTTCAGCGAAGAGATGGTGATACAAGTGTAGCAATGATAGTAGATATTGATTTTTGTAATAGGAACAATAAAAAATAGCAAGGTAGCAATTGATAAAACGGAGCACAAACGGTATTGCAATGCTTGAAAATGAGGCCTAGGGTCCGTACTTTCGCTAGTGCAATCTCTCAACAATGCTAATATAATTGGATCATATAACCATCCCTCAATGTGCGATGTAGAATCACTCCAAAGTTCTTATCTAGTGGAGGGCATAAGACGAAATTGTTTGTAGGGTACGAAACCACCTCAAAGCTATTCTTTCCGGTCAATCTATCCTAGAGTTCATACTAAAATAACACCAAGCTATTCTTTCCGATCGATCTATCCAAGAGTTTGCACTAAAATAATACCATATGATACACATCAACCAACTCTAATGTCACCTAGATACTCCGACGCCCACCGCGGATCCTGAATTAATACGATATGCATCAAACAATTTCAGATTCATAATACTCAATCCTACGCAAAGAACCTCAAAGAGTGCCCCAAGATTTCTACCGGAGAAACAAAGACAAGAACATGCATCAACCCCTATGCATAGATTACCCCAATGTCACCTCGGGAATCCGCGAGTTGAGTGCCAAAACACATATCAAGTGAATCAATATGATACCCCATTGTCACCACAGGTATTCATAGCAAGACATACATCAAGTGTTCTCAAATCAATAAAAGTATTCCATCCAGTAAGTATGCAATCTCAAAGGGAAAACTCAATTCATCACAACAAGATAGAGAGGGTTAAAACCATATGATCCAACTATATTAACAAATCCCACGATACATCAAGATTGTGCCATCTCAAGAACACAAGAGAGAGATTAAACACATAGCTACTGATAACCCACAAGTATAGGGGATCTTTTGTAGCCTTCTACGATAAATAAGAGTGTCGAACCCAACGAGGAGCTAAAGGCAGAGCAAATATTCCCTCAAGTTATATCGACCACCAATACAACTCTACGCACACTTGACGTTTGTTTTACCTAAAATAAGTATGAAACTATTTGGCAAGAATAAAACTACGAGTGCTTTGCGATAAAATAAAACTACAAATAAATTGAAAGGTAATAAAAGTGGATAGCTTTTGTCAACAAGAAAGTCATTTGTCCCAAGGTAATTGATAACAAGTACCGCTAATCATTCTTGCAATTTTACATGAGGGAGAGGCATGAGCTAACATACTTTCTCTACTTGGATCATATGCACTTATGATTGGACCCCTAGCATGCATCTGCAACTACTAAAGATCATTAAGGTCGTGAAACCCAACCATAGCGTTAAGTATCTAGTCCTCTTTACTCCCATACACCATACCCACTTACTCGGGTTTAAACTTCTATCACTCTCGCAACCCACCGTAAGCGAACCATGGACATATTGCAACACCCTACAACGAGGATCCCCCACGTTTGCACGAGACAGAGGGCACCGTAGGACAACACCATAAATAAAATATACAATCATACCAACCAAGATCATGATTAACCCACAGGACAAAACAGATCTACTCAAACATCATAGGATAACCATAGATCAGTGGGAAATAATATCTGGAGTTGAGCACCATGTTTAAGTAGATATTACAATGGGGGGAAGAGGTGTTATACCGCTGCATAGAGGGGGAGAAAGTTGGTGTTGACGGTAGCAAGATTGTTGATGTAGATCGCCGTCACGATCCTTGCCCCGGCAGCACTCCAGCGCCACCAGGAGAGAGGGGGAGAGAGCCCCCCTCCTTATTCTTCCTTAGCCTTACCCCCTAGATGGGAGGAGAGTTCCCCCTCTAGTCCATGGCCTCCATGGCAGCGGAGGGGTGGCAGACCCTCCGAGATTGGATCTCCCTCTCTATTCTCTTCTGTTTCGCGTTCCCCCGATCTGGCCGAAAACCGTTTCTTATATTCCGGGAGATCCGTAACTCCGATTGCGATGAAATTTTAACACGATTTTTTCTAGATATAAGCTTCCTAGCGCTCGAAGTATAGCTCCAACCGACATTCGAGGAGAGCATAAGACACCTGGGCACACCTGGGGCGCGCCCTGGTGGGTTGTGGGCACTATGGGCCCCCGTTTGCATTGATTCCACCTCCCAAAAATCACATATATTCAAAAATAATTCTCCGTAATTTTTTATCGTGTTTGGACTTCGTTTCATATGGATTTTCTACGAAACAAAAAATAGGAACTGGCACTGGGCACCAGATCAATAGGTTACTCCAATAAATCATATAAAAAGTTTCATAGGGGAGCCAAATAATATTCTCAAGTATTAGCAGTTGAGTTTTCAATTCAACCACACCTGAAATACTTAATATCTGTAGCAAAGTAGTATGGAAGTAACGGTAACTGTGGCAAAAGTAACAGTAGCAGTATTGTAGCAATCGTAACAGTGACAACGGAAAAGTAACTTAGCAAAGATCAATATGTGAAAAGCTTGTAGGCAATGGATCAATGAAGTATGATTTATTCTCGCGTCCACCTATCCTGCAACTATATAAATAGGAGAACACATGACTAGCTCTAATTTATCAATATAATGTAGGCATGTATTTCGAATATAGTCATACATGCTTATGGAAAAGAACTCGCATGACATCTTTTGTCCTGCCCTCCCGTGGCAGCGGGGTCCTATTGGAAACTAAGGGATATTAAGGCCTCCTTTTAATAGAGTACCGGATGAAAGCATTAGCACTTAGTGAATACATGAACTAATCATATTTACAAAAACAAGATAGGTCGAGTTCATACCAGCTTTTCCTCATCTCAATCATTTCATCATATATTGTCATTATTGCCTTTCACTTGCATGACCGAACGGTGTGGATAATAATAATAGTGCACGTGCATTGGACTAAGCTGGAATCTGCAAACATTTATTCAAAGGAGAATACAAGGTAATATGGGCTCTTTGTTAGATCAACAATAATGCATATGAGTGCCACTCAACATTTTATCGTGGTCTTCTCCTCTCGACCCCAAAGAAAAAAAAAGAAATTCAAAGAAACACACTGAAATATTTTTGGAGTTTTTGTTTTACTGAAGAAAGAGAAACAAGAACGAGAAAAACTATTTACACAGGAAAGCTCCCAACAAGCAAAAGAAGAACGAGAAATCTTTCTGGGTTTTCTTTTAATACTACAACTAAGCATACATATAAAGTAAACTAACTACAACTATTTTTTTTGTTTTTCTTAAGGTTTATCAAACACACAAGAAGAAAAGCGAGAAAAAAATAAATAAACTAGCATGGATAATACAATGAAAAAGTATGAACACCGACAACTAGAATGAGTGTGTGAACATGAATATAATGTTGATGGGAAATACGTACTCCCCCAAGCTTAGGCTTTTGGCCTAAGTTGGTCTACGCCCATGGATCAAAGTAGCCCTCTCCAGTATACCGAGGAGGATCTTGGGGGTTCCACTGGTTAGCGAGCTCCTGTGGCTCCCACTGATAAATAGACTCCTGGTATGGATCAGGTGATGGCTCTGGCTCAGGAGGCGGGGATCGTGTC
>NC_053027.1:522463411-522511004 GCF_003073215.2 Triticum urartu | reverse complement strand
CCCGACCACTGCAGAAGATAGAGAGAAAATGAAAGATGTTCCCTATGCTTCAGCCATAGGCTCTATCATGTATGCAATGCTGTGTACCAGACCTGATGTGTGCCTTGCTATAAGTCTAGCAGGGAGGTACCAAAGTAATCCAGGAGTAGATCACTGGACAGCGGTCAAGAACATCCTGAAATACCTGAAAAGGACTAAGGATATGTTTCTCGTATATGGAGGTGACAAAGAGCTCATCGTAAATGGTTACGTTGATGCAAGCTTTGACACTGATCCGGACGATTCTAAATCGCAAACCGGATACGTATTTACATTAAACGGTGGAGCTGTCAGTTGGTGCAGTTCTAAACAAAGCGTCGTGGCAGGATCTACATGTGAAGTGGAGTACATAGCTGCTTCGGAAGCAGCAAACGAAGGAGTCTGGATGAAGGAGTTCATATCCGATCTAGGTGTCATACCTAGTGCATCGGGTCCAATGAATTTTTTTTGTGACAATACTGGTGCAATTGCCTTGGCAAAGGAATCCAGATTTCACAAGAGAACCAAGCACATCAAGAGACGCTTCAATTCCATCCGGGATCTAGTCCAGGTGGGAGACATAGAGATTTGCAAGATACATACAGATCTGAATGTAGTAGACCCATTGACTAAGCCTCTTCCACGAGCAAAATATGATCAGCACCAAGGCTCCATGGGTGTTAGAATCATTACTGTGTAACCTAGATTATTGACTCTAGTGCAAGTGGGAGACTGAAGGAAATATGCCGTAGAGGCAATAATAAAGTTATTATTTATTTCCTTATATCAAGATAAATGTTTATTATTCATGCTAGAATTGTATTAACCGGAAACGTAATACTTGTGTGAATACATAGACAACAAAGTGTCACTAGTATGCCTCTACTTGACTAGCTCGTTAATCGAAGATCTTTATGTTTCCTAACCATAGACATGAGTTGTCATTTGATTAATGGGATCACATCATTAGGAGAGTGATGTGATTGACATGACCCATTCCATTAGCTTAGCACCCCATTGTTTAGTATGTTGCTATTGCTTTCTTCATGACTTATACATGTTCCTATGACTATGAGATTATGCAACTCCCGTTTACCGGAGGAACACTTTGTGTGCTACCAAACGTCACAACGTAACTGGTGATTATAAAGGTGCTCTACAGGTGTCTCCAAAGGTACATGTTGGGTTGGCTTATTTTGAGATTAGGATTTGTCGCTCCGATTGTCGGAGAGGTATCTCTGGGCCCTCTCGGTAATACACATCACTTAAGCCTTGCAATCAATGCAACTAATAAGTTAGTTGCAAGATGATGTATTACGAAACGAGTAAAGATACTAGCCGGTAACGAGATTGAACTTGGTATTGAGATACCGACGATCGAATCTCGGGCAAGTAACATGCCGATGACAAAGGGAACAATGTATGGTGTTATGCGGTCTGACCGATAAAGATCTTCATAGAATATGTAGGAGCCAATATGAGCATCCAGGTCCGCTATTGGTTATTGACCGGAGACATGTCTCGGTCATGTCTACATTGTTCTCGAACCCGTAGGGTCCGCACGCTTAACGTTACGATGACAGTTTCATTATGAGTTTATATATTTTGATGTACTGAAGGTTGTTCGGAGTCCCGGATGTGATCACGGACTTGACGAGGAGTCTCGAAATGGTCGAGACATAAAGATCGATATATTGGACGACTATATTTGGACACCGGAAAGGTTCCGGGTAAGATTGGGACAATACCGGATCACCGAGAGGTTATCGGAACCCCCCGGGAGGTATATGGGCCTTATTGGGCCTTAGTGGAAAGGAGGGGAAAGGAGCAAGGGAGGGGGTGCGCCCCCCCCCAAGCCCAATCCGAATTGGGAGGGGGGCCGGCCCCCTTTCCTTCCTCCCTCCTTCCTCTTTCTTCCCTCTCCTACTCCTAATAGGGAAAAGGGGAGTCCTACTCCCGGTGGGAGTTGGACTCCCCCCCCTTGGGCACGCCACCCTCCTTGGCCGGCCCCCTCCTCCACTCCTTTATATACGGGGGCAAGGAAGCACCCAGAGACACAACAATTGATCATTGATCTCTTAGCCGTGTGCGGTGCCCCCCTCCACCATAATCCTCGATAATATTGTAGCGGTGCTTAGGCGAAGCCCTGCGTCGGTAGAACATCAAGATTGTCACCATGCCGTCGTGCTGACGGAACTCATCCCCGACACTTTGCTGGATCGGAGTCCGGGGATCGTCATCGAGCTGAACGTGTGCAAAAACTCGGAGGTGCCGTAGTTTCGGTGCTTGATCGGTCGGGCCGTGAAGACGTACGACTACATCAACCGCATTGTTATAACGCTTCTGCTTCCGGTCTACGAGGGTACGTAGACAACACTCTCCCCTCTCGTTGTTGTGCATCACCATGATCTTGCGTGTGCGTAGGAATTTTTTTGAAATTACTATGTTCCCCAACAGTGATATGAAATTCGATCGCGACGACCGAATTGATGAAGTCATGAACTATGAACATGACGAAGAAAATGTTGATCTTGAAACAACAAAGACCGGCGAGGTATATATATTTATATAAGCAGGCATCTGGTGATCATCACATGTTTTAAATGACTTGAAGATATATTAACGAATCGATCTTTCTTCTTTCAGCCATCCAGATCGAGCAAATCTTCAGGCAACAGGAAATGAGGCCCGAACAAAAAGTTGAAGGAGGGCGTAAAGTACAATATCGAGGCCATCAAACCTAATGGCAAACCATTAGCGCCTAAGAAGATTGCGGACAAGTTCATTCGTCAGTGCGGAGTTCTTGTGAAGGACCAACTCCCGATCTCCCTTCAAGAATGGAGAGAGCCAGCAAAGCCACGTCCAGGAGTTACTTTTGTCGACGAGAGACAAAAACTTCTGCTTTGGGAAATGCTCATGGAACATTTCACCCTACCAGATCATTTCACAGATGCAGATGTGGAGAAAGTCAAGGACGCTGCTCTTAGGAAGATGGCGGTTGCATTCAAGAACCACAAGATTCATGAATGGGCCAAGTACGTCAAGGGAGGAAGGAAGACTCCAGTATTCGAGGGAACACTAGAGAAGCAAAGTGCTCATTGGGACGATTTCGTGAAATTCAAGGATTCGGAATTATCTAAGGAACGGTCGAGAATAAACAAGGCCAATGCCGCAAAAAAGGATAAGTTCCATAAGCTGGGGCCAGGTGGCTATGCGGTGGGAATGCCTAAGTGAGATAAGTCTGAGAAAGAGATGTTGGATGCAGGTGTCACTCCAGAAACATTGAGCTGGCCCCCTAGGTGCAGGACTTGGTTCTATACGCATGGGGGGAGTTGGACCCGAAGACAGGCAAAGTTTCGAAGAAGGCATGTCTGGACGGAGCCGAAGATAAGCTACTTGTTGCAATAGAAGAGGCTCGATCGGGGATGAGTTCCGTCAGCACGACGGCGTGGTGACGATCTTGATGTTCTACCGTCACAGGGCTTCGCCTAAGCACCGCTACAATATTATCGAGAATTATGGTGGAGGGATGCACCGCACACGGCTAAGAGATCAATGACCAATTGTTGTGTCTCTGGGGTGCCCCCCTGCCCCCGTATATAAAGGAGTGGAGGAGGGGGCCGGCCAAGGAGGGTGGCGAGCCCAAGGGGGGGAGTCCAACTCCCACCGGGAGTAGGACTCCCCTTTTTCCTATTAGGAGTAGGAGAGGGAAGGAAGAGGGAGGAAGGAAAGGGGGGGCGGCCCCCCTCCCAATTCAGATTGGGCTTGGGGGGGCGCCCCCTCCCTTGCTCCTTTCCACTAAGGCCCAATAAGGCCCATATACCTCCCGGGGGGTTCCGATAACCTCTCGGTGATCCGGTATTGTCCCAATCTTACCCGGAACCTTTCCGGTGTCCAAATATAGTCGTCCAATATATCGATCTTTATGTCTCGACCATTTCGAGACTCCTCGTCAAGTCCGTGATCACATCTGGGACTCCGAACAACCTTCGGTACATCAAAATATATAAACTCATAATGAAACTGTCATTGTAACGTTAAGCGTGCGGACCCTACGGGTTCGAGAACAATGTAGACATGACCGAGACACGTCTCCGCTCAATAACCAATAGCGGAACCTGGATGCTCATATTGGCTTCTACATATTCTACGAAGATCTTTATCGGTCAGACCGCATAACAACATAGTTGTTCCCTTTGTCATCAGTATGTTACTTGCCCGAGATTCGATCGTCGGTATCTCAATACCTAGTTCAATCTCGTTACCGGCAAGTCTCTTTACTCGTTCCGTAATACGTCATCCTGCAACTAACTTATTAGTTGCATTGCTTGCAAGGCTTAAGTGATGTGTATTACCGAGAGGGCCCAGAGATACCTCTCCGACAATCGGAGCGACAAATCCTAATATCGAAATACGCCAACCCAACATGTACCTTTGGAGACACCTGTAGAGCACCTTTATAATCACCCAGTTACGTTGTGACGTTTGGTAGCACACAAAGTGTTCCTCCGGTAAACGGGAGTTGCATAATCTCATAGTCATAGGAACATGTATAAGTCATGAAGAAAGCAATAGCAACATACTAAACAATGGGGTGCTAAGCTAATGGAATGGGTCATGTCAATCACATCATTCTCCTAATGATGTGATCCCATTAATCAAATGACAACTCATGTCTATGGTTAGGAAACATAAACATCTTCGATTAACAAGCTAGTCAAGTAGAGGCATACTAGTGACACTTTGTTTGTCTATGTATTCACACAAGTATTATGTTTCCGGTTAATACAATTCTAGCATGAATAATAAACATTTATCATGATATAAGGAAATAAATAATAACTTTATTATTGCCTCTACGGCATATTTCTTTCAGTCTCCCACTTGCACTAGAGTCAATAATCTAGATTACACAGTAATGATTCTAACACCCATGGAGCCTTGGTGTTGATCATGTTTTGCTCGTGGAAGAGGCTTAGTCAATGGGTCTGCTACATTCAGATCCGTATGTATCTTGCAAATCTCTATGTCTCCCACCTGGACTAGATCCCGGATGGAATTGAAGCGTCTCTTGATGTGCTTGGTTCTCTTGTGAAATCTGGATTCCTTTGCCAAGGCAATTGCACCAGTATTGTCACAAAAAAATTCATTGGACCCGATGTACTAGGTATGACACCTAGATCGGATATGAACTCCTTTATCCAGACTCCTTTGTTTGCTGCTTCCGAAGCAGCTATGTACTCCGCTTCACATGTAGATCCCGCCACGACGCTTTGTTTAGAACTGCACCAACTGACAGCTCCACCGTTTAATGTAAATACGTATCCGGTTTGTGATTTAGAATCGTCCAGATCAGTGTCAAAGCTTGCATCAACGTAACCATTTACGATGAGCTCTTTTTCACCTCCATATACGAGAAACATATCCTTAGTCCTTTTCAGGTATTTCAGGATGTTCTTGACCGCTGTCCAGTGATCCACTCCTGGATTACTTTGGTACCTCCCTGCTAAACTTATAGCAAGGCACACATCAGGTCTGGTACACAACATTGCATACATGATAGAGCATATGGCTGAAGCATAGGGAACATCTTTCATTTTTTTTCTCTATCTTCTGAAGTGGTCGGGCATTGAGTCTTACTCAACTTCACACCTTGTAACACAGGCAAGAATCCTTTCTTTGCTTGATCCATTTTGAACTTCTTCAAAACTTTGTCAAGGTATGTGCTTTGTGAAAGTCCAATTAAGCATCTTGATCTATCTTTATAGATCTTAATGCCCAATATGTAAGCAGCTTCACTGAGGTCTTTCATTGAAAAACTCTCATTCAAGTATCCCTTTATGCTATCCAGAAATTCTATATCATTTCCGATTAGCAATATGTCATCCACATATAATATCATAAATGCTACAGAGCTCCCACTCACTTTCTTGTAAATACATGCTTCTCCAAAAGTCTGTACAAAACCAAATGCTTTGATCACACTATCAAAGCGTTTATTCCAACTCCGAGATGCTTGCACCAGTCCATAAATGGATCGCTGGAGCTTGCACACTTTGTTAGCTCCTTTTGGATCGACAAAACCTTCCGGCTGCATCATATACAACTCTTCTTCCAGAAATCCATTCAGGAATGTAGTTTTGACATCCATCTGCCAAATTTCATAATCATAAAATGCGGCAATTGCTAACATGATTCGGACAGACTTAAGCATCGCTACGGGTGAGAAGGTCTCATCGTAGTCAATTCCTTGAACTTGTCAAAAACCTTTTGCGACAAGTCGAGCTTTGTATACAGTAACATTACCGTCAGCGTCATTCTTCTTCTTGAAGATCCATTTATTTTCAATTGCTTGTCGATCATTGGGCAAGTCAACCAAAGTCCACACTTTGTTCTCATACATGGATCCCATCTCAGATTTCATGGCTTCAAGCCATTTTGTGGAATCTGGGCTCACCATTGCTTCTTCATAGTTCGTAGGTTCATCATGATCTAGTAGCATGACTCCTAGAATAGGATTACCATACCACTCTGGTGCGGATCTTACTCTGGTTGATCTACGAGGTTCAGTAGTAACTTGTTCTGAAGTTTCATGATCATCATCATTAGCTTCCTCACTAATTGGTGTAGGTGTCATAGAAACCGGTTTCTGTGATGTACTACTTTCCAATAAGGGAGCTGGTACAGTTACCTCGTCAAGTTCTACTTTCCTCCCACTCACTTCTTTCGAGAGAAACTCCTTCTCTAGAAAGGATCCATTCTTAGCAACAAATGTCTTGCCTTCGGATCTGTGATAGAAGGTGTACCCAACAGTCTCCTTCGGGTATCCTATGAAGACACATTTCTCCGATTTGGGTTCGAGCTTATCAGGTTGAAGCTTTTTCACATAAGCATCACAGCCCCAAACTTTCAGAAACGACAACTTTGGTTTCTTGCCAAACCATAGTTCATAAGGCGTCGTCTCAACGGATTTTGATGGTGCCCTATTTAACGTGAATGCGGCCATCTCTAAAGCATAATCCCAAAACGATAGCGGTAAATCTGTAAGAGACATCATAGATCACACCATATCAAGTAAAGTACGATTACGACGTTCGTACACACCATTACGCTGTGGTGTTCCGGGTGGCGTGAGTTGTGAAACTATTCCACATTGTTTCAAATGTAAAATAAACTCGTAACTCAAATATTCTCCTCCACAATCAGATCGTAGAAACTTTATTTTCTTGTTACGATGATTTTCAACTTCATTCTAAAATTCTTTGAACTTTTCAAATGTTTCAGACTTATGTTTCATTAAGTAGATATACCCATATCTGCTTAAATCATCTATGAAGGTGAGAAAATAACGATATCCGCCACGAGCTTCAACATTCATTGGACCACATACATATGTATGTATGATTTCCAAAAAATCTGTTGCTCTCTCCATAGTACCGGAGAACGGCGTTTTAGTCATCTTACCCCTGAGGCACGGTTCGCAAGTACCAAGTGATTCATAATCAAGTGGTTTCAAAAGTCCATCAGTATGGAGTTTCTTCATGCGTTTTACACCGATATGACCTAAACGGCAGTGCCACAAATAAGTTGCACTATCATTATCAACTCTGCATCTTTTGGCTTCAACATTATGAATATGTGTATCATTACTATCGAGATTCATCAAAAATAGACCACTCTTCAAGGGTGCATGACCATAAAAGATATTACTCATATAAATAGAACAACCATTATTATCCGATTTAAATGAATAATCATCTCGCATCAAACAAGATCCAGATATAATGTTCATGCTCAACACTGGCACCAAATAACAATTATTTAGGTCTAATACTAATCCCGATGGTAGATGTAGAGGTAGCGTGCCGACCGTGATCACATCGACTTTGGAACCATTTCCCACGCGCATCGTCACCTCATCCTTCGCAAGTGTTCGCTTAATCCATAGTCCCTGTTTCGAGTTGCTAATATTAGTAACAGAACCAGTATCAAATACCCAAGTGCTACTGCGAGCTCTAGTAAGGTACACATCAATAACATGTATATCACATATACCTTTGTTCACCTTGCCATCCTTCTTATCCGCCAAATACTTGGGGCAGTTCCGCTTCCAGTGACCAGTCTGCTTGCAGTAGAAGCACTCAGTTTCAGGCTTAGGTCCAGACTTGGGTTTCTTCTCCTAAGCAGCAACTTGCTTGTTGTTCTTCTTGAAGTTCCCATTCTTCTTCCCCTTGCCCTTTTTCTTGAAAATAGTGGTCTTGTTGACAATCAACACTTGATGCTCCTTCTTGATTTCTACCTCTGCAGCTTTTAGCATTGCGAAGAGCTCGGGAATTGTCTTATCCATCCCTTTCATATTATAGTTCATCACGAAGCTCTTGTAGCTAGGTGGAAGTGATTGGAGAATTCTGTCAATGACGCAATCATCCGGAAGATTAACTCCCAGTTGAATCAAGTGATTATTATACCCAGACATTTTGAGTATATGCTCACTGACAGAACTGTTCTCCTCCATCTTGCAGCTATAGAACTTATTGGAGACTTCATATCTCTCAATCCGGGCATTTGCTTGAAATATTAGCTTCAACTCCTGGAACATCTCATATGCTCCATGACATTCAAAACGTCGTTGAAGACCCGGTTCTAAGCCGTAAAGCATGGCACATTGAACTATCGAGTAGTCATCAGCTTTGCTCTGCCAGACGTTCTTAACGTCGTCAGTTGCATCAGCAGCAGGCCTGGCACCCAGCGGTGCTTCCAGGATGTAATTCTTCTGTGCAGCAATGAGGATAATCCTCAAGTTACGGACCCAGTCCGTATAATTGCTACCATCATCTTTCAACTTTGCTTTTCTCAAGGAACGCATTAAAATTCAACGGAACAAACAGCACGGGCCATCTATCTAACAATCAAACATAGACAAGCAAAGATACTATCAGGTACTAAGTTCATGATAATTTAAGTTCAATTAATCATTACTTAAGAACTCCCACTTAGAAAGACATCCCTCTAATCTTCTAAGTGATCACGTGATCCAAATCAACTAACCATAACCGATCATCACGTGAAATGGAGTAGTTTTCAATGGTGAACATCACTATGTTGATCATATCTACTATATGATTCACGCTCGACTTTTCGTCTCAGTGTTCCGAGGCCATATCTGCATATGCTAGGCTCGTCAAGTTTACCTGAAGTATTCTGCATGTGGCAAAACTGGCTTGCACCCGTTGTACATGGACGTAGAGCTTATCACACCCGATCATCACGTGGTGATCTGGGCACGACGAACTTTGGCAACGGTGCATACTCAGGGAGAACACTTTTATCTTGAATTTAGTGAGAGATCATCTTATAATGCTACCGTCAATCAAAGCAAGATAAGATGCATAAAAGATAAACATCACATGCAATCAATATAAGTGATATGATATGGCCATCATCATCTTGTGCTTGTGATCTCCATCTCCGAAGCACCGTCATGATCACCATCGTCACCGGTGCGACACCTTGATCTCCATCGTAGCATCGTTGTCGTCTCGCCAACTATTGCTTCTACGACTATCGCTACCGCTTAGTGATAAAGTAAAGCAATTACAGGGCGATTGCATTGCATACAATAAAGCGACAACCATATGGCTCCTGCCAGTTGCCGTAACTCGGTTACAAAACATGATCATCTTATACAATAAAATATAGCATCATGTCTTGACCATATCACATCACAACATGCCCTGCAAAAACAAGTTAGACGTCCTCTACTTTGTTGTTGCAAGTTTTACGTGGCTGCTACGGGCTTAGCAAGAACCAATCTTACCTACGCATCAAAAAACCACAACGATAGTTTGTCAAGTTGGTGCTGTTTTAACCTTCGCAAGGACCGGGCGTAGCCACACTCGGTTCAACTAAAGTTGGAGAAACTGACACCTCGCCAGCCACCTGTGTGCAAAGCACGTCGGTAGAACCAGTCTCGCGTAAGCGTACGCGTAATGTCGGTCCGGGCCACTTCATCCAACAATACCGCCGACCAAAGTATGACATGCTGGTAAGCAGTATGACTTATATCGCCCACAACTCACTTGTGTTCTACTCGTGCATATAACATCAACACATAAAACCTAGCTCGATGCCACAGTTGGGGAACGTAGTAATTTCAAAAAAATTCCTACGCACACGCAAGATCATGGTGATGCATAGCAACGAGAGGGGAGAGTGTTGTCTACGTACCCTCGTAGACCGAAGCGGAAGCGTTATAACAACGCGGTTGATGTAGTCGTACGTCTTCACGGCCCGACCGATCAAGCACCGAAACTACGGCACCTCGAGTTTTAGCACACGTTCAGCTCGATGACTGATCCCCGGACTCCGATCCAGCAAAGTGTCGGGGAAGAGTTCCGTCAGCACGACGGCGTGGTGACGATCTTGATGTTCTACCGTCGCAGGGCTTCGCCTAAGCACCGCTACAATATTATCGAGGATTATGGTGGAGGGGGCACCGCACACGGCTAAGAGATCAATGATCAATTGTTGTGTCTCTAGGGGTGCCCCCTGCCCCCGTATATAAAGGAGTGGAGGAGGGGGCCGGCCAAGGAGGGTGGCGCGCCCAAGGGGGAGTCCAACTCCCACCGGGGTAGGACTCCCCTTTTTCCTATTAGGAGTAGGAGAGGGAAGGAAGAGGAAGGAGGGAGGAAGGAAAGGGGGGCCGGGCCCCCTCCCAATTCGGATTGGGCTTGGGGGGGCGCCCCCTCTCGTGCTCCTTTCCCCTCCTTTCCACTAAGGCCCAATAAGGCCCATATACCTCCCGGGGGATTCCGATACCCCTCGGTGGATCCGGTATTGTCCCAATCTTATCGGGAACCTTTTCGGTGTCCAAATATAGTCGTCCAATATATCGATCTTTATGTCTCGACCATTTCGAGACTCCTCGTCAAGTCCGTGATCACATCCGGGACTCCAAACAACCTTCAGGTACATCAAAATATATAAACTCATAATGAAACTGTCATCGTAACGTTAAGCGTGCGGACCCTACGGGTTCGAGAACAATGTAGACATGACCGAGACACGTCTCCGGTCAATAACCAATAGCGGAACCTGGATGCTCATATTGGCTTCCTATTCTTACGAAGATCTTTATCGGTCAGACTGCATAACAATATACGTTGTTCCCTTTGTCATCGGTATGTTACTTGACCGAGATTCAATCGTCGGTGTCTCAATACCTAGTTCAATCTCGTTACCAGCAAGTCTCTTTACTCGTTCCATAATACGTCATCTTGCAACTAACTTATTAGTTGCATTGCTTGCAAGGCTTAAGTGATGTGTATTACCGAGAGGGCCCAGAGATACCTCTCCGACAATCGGAGCGACAAATCCTAATCTCGAAATACGCCAACCCAACATGTACCTTTGGAGACACCTGTAGAGCACCTTTATAATCACCCAGTTACGTTGTGACGTTTGGTAGCACACAAAGTGTTCCTCCGGTAAACGGGAGTTGCATAATCTCATAGTCATAGGAACATGTATAAGTCATGAAGAAAGCAATAGCAACATACTAAACGATCGGGTGCTAAGCTAATGGAATGGGTCATGTCAATCACATCATTCTCCTAATGATGTGATCCCGTTAATCAAATGACAACTCATGTCTATGGTTAGGAAACATAACCATCTTCGATTAACGAGCTAGTCAAGTAGAGGCATACTAGTGACACTTTGTTTGTCTATGTATTCACACAAGTATTACGTTTCCGGTTAATACAATTCTAGCATGAATAATAAACATTTATCATGATATAAGGAAATAAATAATAACTTTATTATTGCCTCTAGGGCATATTTCCTTCAAAAACGTAGCCATATCGAAGGCCGAGGTGGAAGCCCATTTTGCACCGAAACCGCCATCGCCAGCAAGGGAGAAAGTGCCTGTGGTAATGATTGATCACTTTATTCGTATGGCTAGAGCACCAGCTCCCAAGCCTGTTGACACAGACTATGAGCGCCACATCAAGAAGTTAAGTCGAGCACGTCTACAGAAAGAGGCGAGCTCGAGCTCGAGCAAATCAGCTGGCAAAAGGAGCGGTAAAACTGTTCCCCGGCTGGGAGAACAGGCGGTGCAATCAATCCCCCCGCTTGTTGTGCCAACAACACATGAGAGTAGGCGCGCCCAATATTATTGTGGGCAAACTGTTAACGTTCCCGGGGTGGGCGATGTGGTAATAACCGAGGAGCATATTGCGCAGGCTGAAGCGATCGGGATCACTGTTGGACAACTCCTTGATATCGAACCCATGTCTCCGACTAGAGAGGAGGAAATAAAACGAAAATATGTCTGGGGCCAACCTTTGGTCGAGCCAGACGAGGTCAAGAACCTCCCAACGAGAATGTATGAATTGCATCGATGGTACATGGACATTACCAAGATTTCCAATCGAGAGTCCCTCATGGTGAATGTCAAGGAGGAGCATTACTACCATGAGAAAGCTCTGGCCGTTGAGTATTCAGAACTGTTTCAGCTATACAATCAAGACGCACTCGACAAATCTATCGTTAGTTGCTATTGTCTGTAAGTGATTTCTTTCTGTAATTTAACTCTCAAGCTAGTTGTAGTGATCATTTTGATCAATCATTACCTGTAATTATCCTCACTATATTCTTTTCTATGGTATTATGCAGGATGAAGATTTATGAAATGAAAAAAGGTGGACGCTATGGCATTGGGTTCGTTGACCCAAATACCATTAATGAATACACATGGAAATTAGATCCATATCACGAAAAAAGTATAGAGGAAAGCATGCTAGAGTTCTTCAAGCGCCTCAAATACAATGAAGATATACTACTTCCTTACAACTTCGAGTGAGTCACACTGTCTTGTACCACAAATTCTGTTTTTGCCTACTAGTTAGCTACATATTTTTGCTTACATATGCCCGCTTAATTAAGACATGCAAACATGTGTGCATACAGATTTCACTGGATCTTGTTAATCATTAAAGTTGATGAAGGAACAGTTGAAGTACTAGACTCATTACTTAAGAAAGTAAGTGACTACACCATCGTGAAGGGGATAGTCAACAGGTAATTTCAATCATTATTAACTATATCTCGGCCTATTTAATTAGTTCGTCATTTCCTGATAACAACTATTTAATAACTCATTTATTCATTTTCTTTGTCGGCGGGCAGGGCTTGGGCAAAGTTCATCAGGGCCACTCCAGGCCCATGGAACCAAAATCTGAAATGGTATCGACCCTAGGTAAGTAATTAAGTAGTACTAGCTAGCTGCCATCTCTTTAATTATCATGCTTGATTAATTATTATCTGATCAAATTCCATTCTCGTAAAGGCCCTGAAGCAGGCGCCGGGGAATAATTTGTGTGCATACTACGTTTGCGAGAACATTCGCATGATGGCGTCCTGAAGGAGCAAATCTCAAAGACAGGAGTGGGTACGTTTATCAGAACAATATTCACAATTTTTACACCATTATCGATATCTAGTCACACAACTAATACACATGCATATTGATCTCCTTCTTAACAGTTCAAAGAGGTGCGGGAGAAGCTCCTAACAGAGAAGCGCATACAAGAAATTCAAGAGGAAATAGCGGGATTTTTGCTCGACCAGGTCATAGATCCCAAAGGAGAATACTATTACCCGCTACCGCCCCCATGAACCACTTCCAATTGTTATCGTGCTCCGAAGGCACCAATTAGGCTAATGCCACTGGCTCCGAAGGCATCAATTAGGAGAAATTGTATATATTCATAGCGTGTACAATATGTAGTATCGTTACCAAGAAGGAGAAATTGTATATACATATATATATATATATATAGGGTTGCGCTATTCGTCACCCTGGGTGAGGAATAGTTATTCTTCACCCCCCTCTATTTAACATCAATGCATCATAATTTTACGTTCCGTAAGTTTTGTCTTATTTCTGACTCAAAAAGGATCGTAAGAAAATATATAATCGCCGTAAAAAGTATTTTATATTATGTAAAATTACAAACGTAAAAAATATAGTCTAAAATACACATAAACTGTAAAAAAATTTGTCTTATGACCTATATTTTTATTTTCTTATGTCAAATTTTACGTAGTGAATCAATAGGAATGTAACTATTTGAATTCGAAACGTAATTTAATTATGAAATGATCGTAAGATTACCTCGGGTGAAGAATAACTTATTCTGCACCCTGGGTGATGAATAGTAACACTATATATATATATATATATATATATATATATATATAATGTGTACAATATGTAGTATCGTAAAATACCAGCAAACGAAAAAGATTATTAAATAGAAAACACAAAATTAAATGAAAAAGAAATCATAAACCCAACCCCCCCCCAACCTTTTAATACCGGTTGATGACACCAACCGGTACTAAAGGGCTCTCTGCCCCCGAAGCTGACTCGTGCCACGTGGTTGCCCTTTAGCACCGGTTCGTGCTGAACCGATACTAAAGGGGGAGGGGGGGCCTTTAGTGTCTACACTTTAGCGCCGGCTACGAAACCAACACTAAAGGGCCTTATGAATCGGTGCTATTGTCCGGTTCTGCACTACTGCATATGTAGGCCAATGGGCCTATCTAGTTTGAGCCATTGATTCTAGTGGCCAGCTTGCCTCCAATCCACGTTGCTCCCTGCGGGGATGAACAGCAGCAGCAGCAGCACTCTTGCTAAAAAAAAGGATGCAGCAGCACAGCCACCACCACAGCTGGTCTCACCAAGCAAGTCGTACGTAGCTATCTCCTCCCTGCGTACGTACATATACAGATTACAGACGTTGATCGCTGAAACGACAGCAGCCACATCAACAGAGAAGCATTACTTTTGGCATCGGAACGACTAGTCCCAGCCGCTAGCTTCTGCCTCAACTTTTGCAACTTTGGATATATAGATTTACTAAACGGTAGTAATGCTAACCATGTCATTAGAAGATGATGTCAAAGCCGATCGATATGATACCAATCATCGGTGTCATTTTGCCGCGATAATTTAAAAAGTAACAGAGAAGCATTATTGTTGGCATCGAATGGGCCAGGATTTTCCACTTGCCTTTATATACCAATTGAAAAAATATATTAGAAAGTTTCTTTCGAGAATCAAATATATTAAAGTAAGAATTTAATGAACAGTTTCACTAATGACCCAGACTGGCCCATTGGGCTAAATCTGCCACTGGGTGTCAACTTTCTGTCCATGGCCAAAGTTTCAAGGCCATCCCGACCTATCGCGCAAAGTGCGGATCCATAGTTATCGCGTGCTTTTACTTTTGTAGGAAGGAAATACTATCGGTTTTGCTAAACTTTCATCGACTAAGTTGCAATCGATGATATATCAGATCCGCGTGAATTTTGCCTTTTGAGTTTTTCTTTTGCTCTTTTAGGTGTTTGTATTGTATTTATATGTACAGTTGTGACTGAACAAGACACATCGTCATATTGCCTAGGGGGATAAAAGGACACGATCCATGCAAATGCAAAAAGAAAATAATAGAAGACACAAGCAAAGCAACAGTGAATAAGTTGCATTGTACGTCCTACTCAACATTTGGGCATCATTAAAAACATTAAGGTGTGCATCAAGGGCGAATACTCGCGATAGCCACGCCATCATGGGGAGAGAGATTCCCATTCGTCGCGGGGCTGGTAGGCACTGTTCTGTTCAGGTCGTGGGCGACGTATTCCTGGGATCCTTCCCCACGAAGGCAACGCCGCATCGACCCAGATGCCGACCTCCCTCGCCCCCAACCCAACCCCCGCCGGCGACCTTCGTCTCCCCCAGCCTAATCCTACCCCGCTCTCCTCTCTCCCTACGCCCCTACCTTCCTCCCTCCTTGACGGAGCCCGAAACTCTAGCTCATCTGTTCCATGGTTCCGGCCATGGATGGGGAGACCACGGACGCGGCAGCCGCCGTCCCACCCCGCACCTATTCCGGCGATGACGATGCCGAATCCGCATCAGCAGCAGCCGATCTGCACCCAACCACGACGGCTGCAGCTCGATGGAGGATGTAGGCTAGCCGCATCGCTGGGTCCAACCAGGGCGTGGCACACCTGGAACCTCGCTGCCGCGGTGGTGCAGAACCAGCGCCGTGGCGGGCAACAACAACAGCGAGTTCCAGCCTCCATCTCACCTTCCCCCGCCCCCATCGCTGCTTAAGATACTCACTTGTTCCCCTCTCCCTCATGCTCCGCAAATCCCCGATGGCATATGAGAAGGGAGGATAAAGAGACAGGGGAGCTCTTGGGGAGATGACTGCTAAATCGCAGCTACCACAAAAAACACAGGCCAACACCTCGGACATAACCCATGCACCGGCCACTGTGATTTCGCATATGGCATGTTCTAATCACTAGAGTGAAAGGCGAGCTCCAGACTTGGTAGATGATATGAGGGATGGTGTATACTGCAACGCATTGTAGAGCTTACCATATCCACTAAGTCTGTACTTACTACCAAGTGCAGGCAGAGTGAAGAACTACAATCTGAAGAAAGCAAGCATCAACAAGGCTGATACTGCTACTCTATTTGATCATCCACTTTGCCGCAGTTTGGGCTAAGCAAGGTATGATGGTAACTTCTAGCGCTTGACTCAAAAATGGTCATTTGCTATACATCATTTATTTTCTATTTTGAATCTTATTATATCTAATCAGCCCAGTATTTCTTTTCTCAAGATTCTATAGTTAACACAAAATCCAATCTCAAGAGTAAGCAATATAGTACGTATACACTAACTTTCTGAAATGTGCCTTATGGTAGCTTCTAAGAGCGGGATATGTGCATATATGAAGAAACATATACCGAACCATTCAACTCTGTTACTGAAACCATTCCAAGAACCCTTTTCCCTTGCACTATTTCACATTATCACAGAAATCTCTGAAAAAGGCCAACTACATATGGAATCCCTCAGTCTCTTCTAACCTCCCTTGTCTACTGAATGTGTTAAAAGTAGAGGCTATACTCTGTTTCTAGACAAGTATGACGATAGGGTCAGTAGTGCCATTGCAAAGTCTGTAGCATGTAAATTGTGTTATTTTGCCTGTCTAAACTGGTTAGACAAAGTTCTTTTTTCTCAGATGATTGATAATAGTTCCTACACAACCTTTTATCCTCACCATTGCTGGTCCGACTATTACATACTCCATCCGTCCCATAATATAAGAGTGTTTTTGACACTACACTAGTATAAAAAACGCTCTTATATTATGGGACGGAGGGAGTAATATACTTCTGAACTTCTCTAATTGCATTTGATGAATTGCTGAAAGGTGGTTGGACACTAGGGGAGCAGTATTCCAAGAAATTGATTTCTTCGTCTGATTTAGGGTGATCTTCAGAATCTGACAAGAAATTGATGTAAGATTTATTTTCCTATTTTTGGAAGTTCCTGATTTGTATAACCATAATGCTCTTCTCATTGTACAGGCAATTGAAGGTCCAACATGATTGTGCTGATGCTCTCTCCTTTGTAGGGGACCATCCCGATGTTTGGGGTTTACTTACTTGGTACTTAGTATTTTCATTCCGTGGGTATTACATCCTCGTTGTTCTGGTCGATGCGAACAAGATCCTTGATGTTTTTTGAATCAAATAAATGATTGTTTCTTTCTTCGTTGGCGGCTAGATCGTCTCATGGTTATTTATTCTGAAATTGTAAGTTGAATGGATGACTCTGTTGTAGCGGGCCATCTCTGAAGTACAATTGTGGTCAATCCGCACATGACCGAGTTGATCTGCTCTATGGCGAATTAGTTTACCTTTGTTTCGGTGGCCAGAAATAGTACTATTAAACTATTGATACATTATTAGGGGCTAGAACAAGGCATGTACTATTTGTTCCCTTTGGATTGGGTGATTTCTGTGAACCTTTACCTCTATGCATTTTGCACAGGTTTACAACACAAGATTCCTGACCAGAAGGGGAACAAGGCGGCAATCACCAAGTAAGTTTTGCTCTGACTTTCTTTTGCAGAGTTAATTGGTCTTAAACTTAATTTCTAGGGATGCTGATGAAGCTTCTTAATCGGCTAGATGGATCTGATGAGGTTGCCATGGTAAACTAACATCATCAAGTTTTTTTCTCTAGATGCCTTTATGCCATAAATGCAAAGGAACGGATTCAATCGAAGTAATTTGCTAGCTAATGTGTGTGTGATATGCACTCTAGCTTTCCTTGCTCTTGGGGAAAGTATAGGTGTTTCAACATGAATTTTGCAGATAAAATTTATTGTTCATCATTGCTTCATTGCTTCTCTGAATTTACTGGATGTTGATTCACATTACATTTTATTTACTCCCTTATCTAACGTATAACATTTTTTAGGATTTTTTTTAGGATTGTAGGTTTTGTTCTGTCTTATTGTTGACATGCCAACATAATTACTCCCTCCGTCCGGGTTTATTAGGCCTCTCAGCATCACAAGCATGTCCCCTTTTATAAGGCCTCGCGTTGGAAAGGTGCATGCATGCAATCATTTATTGGTTGCATTGAAAGCTATTGTTGTTGGTGCCATGGCTGGAAAATTAATACACTTCATGCGTGTTTTTTCATTGGTTGCATGCATGTGAGAGAGTGCATTGAGAGTAGAATGGAAGAATTAATGTGAGCAAATTACTATGTGTCTTGGTCTAAGAGAAGTTGTCTTTAGGTCTAATAAACCCGGACGGAGGAAGTACCTGATTGTCTGATAGGCTTGAATTCTTACGATTTCCTTCTTACTGTGTTTGTTTTATTTAATTTTGTGAAAATCTGATTTTATCCTAACCTGATACATCTTGATCACTGATGCCGAGAAGGGTTCATCGTCCCAATCAAGGTGAGTAAATCGACCACCTCTTTGGTGCTTTTGCAATTGGTAATGTGCTACTTGTGGCTTGAGTGGCTTCAGTTCAGTGAAGAACACAATTTATTTGCACTTCCTAGAATATAATTATCCTTTGTGATTTTGCTACGTATTACCTGTGACTTGATTGATTTCAGGTTAGGAACATGATTAGGCTGTTGCATTGTGCATGACCATGGGAAGACACTGTTTCCCATCATATAGTTAGTGTGATGGTACAATTTCCCATGCAGTATAAGCTGGAGTGTGAGCTTTGCCTATGCCCTTAGTAGCTTACAAAATTTCACCTTATTCCACTTTCATGGTACTATATTGCCATCATGAAGCATGGTCATTTGGTTAGGAGTATTTGTTTTACAACCTCGGGTTTACATTAGTTGTTTCTCTTCATGGCGAGTTAGCTTTATCGGTGTCATTTTCAGCTCGATGGACATGAATTAATTGTGACTTCCTATCTACTCACACTTAACTTCAACAATTGCTTGTTTTAACCATAACTTATTATTCAGATTGTCTTTGATGTGTGAGTTTCAGCAACATACACAACATTGCACACTATTATGGAACGGAGGGAGTATGTTCTTTTATTACTAATCCCACTTTCCATGTGCATGCTAGGCAAGTTGCCTTTCAGGTCCAGTGCATCACTAGGCGATTATACGTTGTTTTCGGTTAGATCAACTTGCATCAGTCGCTGCTCGGTGTGTGAAAGGGGAAGTTCAGAAGTAGTGGGGAGTGCAGCTGACTAAAATCCATATAGCAATTGTGTTGGGTACATCAAGATGAAGATCAAGAGATTTTTTTATGAAATGCATCATGTTGTTTCTGATGTGAAAATGAATTATACCAGGCCTCTGGAGGACTCTGAAAGGTGTTCTTTTTATTTGTTTCCTTAGTTGTGGCCTCATGAGGTCCCTTTCTTTAGCTAAACTGAAGCACTTCATGTTAGCTTGTCTTCATTTTTCGATTAACTGTAATGCATTGTCTTACTCGTTTATGCTCCCCGGATGAGTCGCACATATCCTCATTAGATGTAGCACTGGCTATGTCGCACATATCCTCATTAGATGTAGCACTGGCTATGACGGTTCTGAACTCAAATAATATAGTATATGTATGTTTGCTCGATCTGAAAATAATATATCTTGATGTTATAGCATACGTCCATATTGATGTAATGAGTGAGACTAAGGACAAAATATGACAGCCGAATGCGCTGACACAAGATAAGTGCGTACAAGCCCGCCTCAAGTGGCGCCACCAGGTGGCGCCCCATCCTCTAGTATCATCTCAGGCACATGCGTAGAAGATGCACGGTAAGCTCTTCCTTCCTGTTTCTCAATTTAATAGATACTCCCTCTATAAAGAAATATGAAAGCATTAGATTACTATATTATTTTAATAATCTAAACGCTCTTATATTTCATTACAGAGGGAGTATATATGAAACAAGCACAACCCGGCCCAAATAACAACCGGAAAAGGCAGCACAAGGGGAAAAAATAACCAATAGCAACCCATGCATGTTGATGGTGTAGGGATAACACGTGTGACTGAACCACAATAACAACAAAGATGAGGTCAATGTCAGGTGAATAAAGCCAAACTATATTTTATCTAGATGAGTTTTAGGCATTCTCAAGTTACATTAAGCAAGCGATCACGACACGTACATGCGGTCTCGGCCGTTACACTTGGTATAACCAGCACTCGCTGGTCATTCTCTCACATGACAGGGGAGAATCTGAAAAGAAGAAAAATGAAGAAAAAACTCGTCTCCATGCATGCATGCATTACCAGGAAAATAGTTAGACAGACAGACTGCTCGATCGACGTATGCTCCGACCCCTTGACTAGCTATTAGTGGCCATTGGTCGCCGGCGTCTCCACGTTCAGTACATAGCCACCGTTGAACTGGCCGTTCCCGAGCTCGTGCTGCTTGCCGTTGTCGTTAGTCACCGAGGTTAAGGGCAGCTCACCGGCGCCCTTGCTGCTACCAGCTACGAAGTCGTCGGAGACTTGGTTGACCTTGTCCTTGCTCTTGCCCCATATGAGAAAGTAGAGCCCTACCACGATGATCACTGCACCAATCACACTGAAAGCAAAAATGAAAGGATATCATTAGTATTGTTGCACTAATGTAATACTTCCTTCATCTGGGTTATTAGTTTCACTCATATTTTGGGTCAAACTTTAATTATATGTTTGACTAACAGAATATATATTGTATGCTCTAAAAATAATGTCACTAAAGATTTTCTTTGAATAAAAATCTAACAATATATTTGTAGCATATACCACATTTTTTATCGAGAGATATATGGTCACCGAAAAATCATGTGGATCAATAAATCGTGAGGGAGGAAGTATATGTCTTTGTCCATCCTGACATGGTAGCAAAAAATGAAGAAAATGTAGTGTACCTTCCGAGAGTGATCTCCTCCTTGAGAATGATGGAGCCCATGACGGCGGTTATGATCATGCAGAGCGGGTTGAAGGCCGTGACGAACACCGGGCCCCTTTGCTTAGACACGATGCCCTGCACATAGTACGCCACGCCGGAGCACACTATGCCGGCGTAGACGGCGGTGAAGAAGCGGGCGTCGAAGCCGATGACCCATGCCTGAGTGTTGGCACGCTCGGCGACGAGGGCGACGCCGGTGCTCATCACCGAGCCCACACCACAGATGAGCACCGTGAGGGACAGCTCCGACGGGTAGTCCCGGAGCGTGCTGGACTGGAGGACGAAGAAGCACGACCAGGCCACGCAGGCGGCGATGACCATGATGGTCCCCTTTAGCCACGCCGCTGCATCGGCGCCGGCGGCCGCACCGCCCGCGTGATGCTGGCCCTTGGTCCAGGGAAATTGCACAGTGGGGCCGTGGTAGAGGATCATGAGCACGGCGCCGGCCACCGTGAGGACCGTGCCGGCGATCTTGGCCTGGCTGTGCAGGCTCCGCAGCCGCACCTTCTCCATGCGCATGATGAGCGCCAGCACGAAGGTGACGGCCGGGAGGATGTTGATCAGCGCCGCCCCGAACCCCGCCGAGGTCAGCTTCGCGCCCATGTAGTAGAGGTTCTGGTCAAGCACAGGCCTGCCAGGTAACGACGCAATAAACCACATGTCAGTAACAAGATTTTTGTACATGATCACTATGGTTGGACGACGGTTGATAGAATTAATCAACCATATATACGAGCGTACTCGAGGAATGCGAGCCCCATGATCTTGATGAAGATGGTGATTGTCATCTTTGGCCTCAGTCCCCTGCACATGTTATACGAACGTTGGAGTAAATACACACACAAAATTGCGGGAGGGAGCAAATACACAATTAGCTAGTGATCTTTCATGAACCATGATTTAGATAGAGTAAAAATTAATCGAACTGAACTAGCTAGTATGCATGCTTCCAGCTGACATGTGAGTTCCATTCATGTTACCAACCAAGGCAGGGCAGAATGCCTAGTGGAAGGTTGCCAAGTGCGTTTACACGTACGTAAGCACACATACGTCACACCGCACACGCATATACCTGCTCAGGTGTCATTTTCTATGGATCCATCCATATATAGATCGATGCTGCATGATGAAGCACGTACATATACACACACACAGATGCTAGCTGGTATAACTATAACGCGTGTGACAATTATTCTCATTTGCCGGTGCAAAACAGAATAAAGTATCAAGAATAAGCCCTGGTCGGTCGTGAATAAGGTATCAAGAATAAGGTATCTCCAGGTAAAAGGAAAAGAACAATGCATCTAAATGAGACAAAAATGAGAACGAAGTGGGCAAATTGTACGTGTGTGCATGCTCGATCGTGGGGTGCCCATGAGGTAGCACGATTGGCAAGCTGGCGTTGTACATTGTCCCTCCCTCGGAATTTTGTTGAACTAATTAAACGAGAACTGGAACAGATAATCGAGCCATTTCGGGGTCATCACTGATGTGCAAGCGCTGCAGCTGTGAGGCAAAAACTACATGAACGTGCATATGCATGCTTGTGGGAGCTCACACAGTTCCAATCTATAGCATATTGTGTAGACTGTACTACTGTATAGCGGCGCATGTGCTAAATGTTTGTCCAAGGAAAAATTGGCAAAGAACATGCATGCACGCGCGGTTCACTGGCATGCACGCATGCATGCGAAACGATGCCATGATATGCACGTACGGGAGGTGCGTGGATGAGATGAGTTGTTACCTCTCGAAGTAGAGGGCGAAGGGCGCCATGACGGCGGTGGCGACGAGGTTCCGGTAGACCACGAGCACGAAGTGGCTCATCCCGCGCTTGAGGGACGCCACGGCGACGATGTACATCCCGGCGAACCCCACCTGCAGCAGCACCATCGCCAGGTACGGCTTCACATCGCTCAGAACTTTCCACCCCATGCCCATGATCCTCCCGATCTCTCCTCAGTTCAAACTTTTCCAAGCTAGTCCTCTTCTTCTTCTCTCACTCACTCTCTTGTTGCTATGGTAGCTCGACGGGAAGTAACCACTACGCAAGCAATGTGACCGATGAGGCGATGAGCTCACACCGCGGCTGCTGTCTCGTTTATATAGAGGCTCCAACGCTGCTGCGTGCAGTACGCATACCCAGGGTTCAGGAGGTGGATGCAAAGCGTGGTGTAGCCATCGATCGGTGGATCCGAGTCACGGATGCGCCTGCCCGGTCTGTCTCAGTGGTAGCCTAGCTGTATGTTCCATTCCCAGTTTGATATTCCATTAACGGGCAAAGGAGAAGAATTTGAAGCCGACAGAGTCAACGTCTGTGGGAACTGGGCTCATTAGCTGAGGCTTACTTCACTTTGCCCCTTGCTAGAGCTAACTTGTGCTCTTGTACCAACAACCATCCATGTTAATGCGTGCGTGCATGGTGTGTGTAATAGCTAACCTAGACACGGATCAGCGTACTGTCAATGCATGCCAACTAGGCAATTTTGATGAGGTGTCATAAAATTAAATGAAAAAAGAGAGGGTTAAGTATCATATCATGATATCATATCATAATAAATGATATGTTACTATATGTCATGCATGGCAATAAATAAAATACAACATGAATATATTGTATTATGCATTCAGAAGGTAGTATTATACACTAATATCATATGCATAATACTACTCATTACTACCATGTGAAGAAATGTTTTTGGATTTTACGACGCAACAGGAAATTTTTAAAATGATGCAACTTATTGAAAATTTGTAATTTGAAAATAATTATGTTTCATAAAAAAATCAGAAAGATTTTATGCATAGAGTGGCATCACACTTGTGTATATCGTTGAGCTGCAAAGTTTCAAGGTCAAATGTTCTTTTGTTTCGAAGAAGCAAAAAAAATTCATATGTGAAGATAATACGGGTCCTAATGCAAACTGGGTGGTCTAGGTATAAGGGCATCTCCAGCCGTTGGCCCCCCAGGGGGCGCCTAAAATCGCCGCCTGGGGGTGAGCCAGCGCAAAAATTAGGCCTGGAGACGAGTTGGTCCCCAGCCGCCGGCCCCAGGGCCGTCCCCAGGCACGTTTTAAAATAAAAGAAGTTCGGCGAAGTTCGGCTTAAACACGATAAAATTCGGCCAAACACGATAAATTTCGGCCAAACACGATAAATTTCGGCACATTTCGGCGAAGTTCGCGGATTTTCATTACATAGCACATATACATAAACTAATCTAAAGGAAAAACTGGCTGAAGTCGCCGCCGTCGCCGCCATCGTCGTTGTCGGCCTTCTCCTCCTTGACGCGGGCGCCCCTGCTGGACCCCTGCCCGGCGTCGCCATGGCGGACTGCTGGCGGCGCATCATCGTCGTCGCCGTCGCTGTCGCAGATGACGACGACTCCGCCTTTGTCGCGGCCGCGTCGACGCTCCGCGAAGCGAAGCAGGGCGGCGCACTGGCGCTCCTTCGCCTTCTCCAGGCGCTCCTTCTCCATCGCTATGGAGTCCCTGCGCGCCCATTCCAGAGCCGCGTCGTCGTCGTCGAGCTCCGTCGTCACCGGCGCGGCCGGCTCCTTTTCACCGGCGTGAGCCCCGGCTCCATCTTCACCGGCGCGAGCCCCGGCTCCGTCTTTGGCTTGAAGAAGCGCAGAGGAGGAGCCGACGAGTAGGCGCGCCGGCCGCCCTCGTTGATGACGATGCCGGCGCTGCGAGTGCGCCGGCCGAGCGGCGTCTCCGCCGCAGGCTCGGCCTTGATGCCGAGCAGGGCCGGAGTGCCGGAGGAGTGCGATGAAGATCAGGAGGAGGAAGAGGAGGAGGAGGACCGAACCTCCTTGGCGCCCATGGCCCGGCGCGTCGGTGCTGCGCCGGGGCGGCCGCCCTCGCCGGGTACGCCAACGGCGGGTCGTTGCCGCCCTCGAGGTACGTCAGCACGCCCTCGAGTGTGCGGCCGGGGACGCCCCACCACAGGTGGCGCCCCTCGCTGTTCTGCCGGCCACCAACCACCGGCGCGCCGTTGATGGACGCCAAGTGTTGCTGCTGGCGACGCTCGAAATACGCCGCCCAAGCCGCGTGGTTGTCGGCGGCGTACTGGGGGAGGGAGAGTTGGGCGTCGGTGAGGGAGGCGCGCACGACCTTGACTTCCTCGGCGAAGTACTTCGGCTTCGCCACGACGTCGGGCAACGGGGGAATGGGCACTCCCCTGGCGCTGAGCCTCCACCCCGTCGGCCCGGCGCGCATGTCCGGCGGCGCCGGGATGTTCGCCTGGAACAGGAGCCAGGACTCCTGTTCACGGAGCGAACGGCGGCCGAAGCCGTTGGCCGCCGCCTCGTCTCCGGGGAAGCGTTCCGCCATGGCGACGGGCTCGGGAGAGGTAGAGAGATAGAGGGAGGGGCTGGGCGGCGGCGCTCGGGAGAGGTAGGGAGAGGGAGGAGCGGGGGCGGCGGCGGGGGGGGAGGCTGGTGTGGGCACAGGCGAGTGCAGGCCACCGGCTATATAGCCGCGCCGCACCCGTGTGTACGCGTGTGAGGAAGGGGAGGCGTCGACACGCCGTCCCGTGACGCGCCGCCCGTGAGGAATCAATGGCAAGGCTGACCGGCGGCAGCCTTGGCATTGATTCCCCGCGGGAACCGAGGCCGTTGGGGGAAGACGAGGCGCCGTGTCGCTGACGCAGCGGGCCCGCAGCTGTTTCGCGCCAAAACAGCTCACCCCGACGCCCCCGGGCGCCCCCCAGCGCGTCGGGTTCGGCCTGAGTCCGCTGGCGCTGTTTTCGGCCCAGGCCAGCGAAAATCGGACTTCTGAGGGCGTGACTGGGCTGTTTTTTTGGCGCCGGCGCGAAAAAATCGCTTGGGAAGGCCTTTCTGAAGGCGCGGCTGAAAATGCCCTAAGGTGTATCTACATAGGAGTATGAAAAATTCAGACTTAAATTATAAGGAGCCGGTTAGACTTTTTTTTAGAAGAAACGAGGGACCGGTTAGACATGCTCTAAGGGATAGAGCTGTGTTTGGTTTGACACGAACGTACACGCGGTGGAGGTTGTGGCCTCTTCATTATACCATCTCGCGGCTTTGGTTCTTGTTTTCTCTCCTAAGCTGACAGGCCGGCATACCTCAAGGACTCATACACTCTATCTCTACTCTTATAAAAAATCGAGTTGATGATGATGGTGTGTCTGCCATCGTGTAATATAGACCATTCAGTATATATTTGACAATTAGAGAGCAAACTATGACAATTTTGCAAAAAGATATCTGCACCTCTCTTCACATTTGCAGATAAGGACTCTTCTCTCGTTCATCTTTTTCTCTCACAAGATAAACTACTCATACAAATGTATTTTAATATTCCGTGCAACGCACGGGCATCTTGCTAGTATTGTACAATGTGTCACTAAGCTGCAGCATAATAACTAATTAAGGTACCATATCCACTGCTCCGTGCGGTACACGTGAAAGAGAGAAGTGATCTCGATCTCTTGTGGCTAGGGTTAGTTAGTTGAACCACTACACAGTATAGTCTGACTGGCTGCCACATCGGACTGTACTATTTGATCCAAATGGACAGATGGTGATCTTGTCTCTAGCCGGCATTACCACGAGACTAACCGGATCGTGTGTTACATCACACATTCCACACCGCCTTGATCAGTTCCCATGGGAATGGGATATCAGTGGTCTGGCGGGCATGAAACACACACACGCACTCACGGCGTGCTTTCTCTCGCCGGTCAATGTCAGTGATCCCGGGAGAAAGACAAAAGGAAAAAAGAAAGTACGTAGGCCCATTGCAGTGGCCAACTCTCGCATACAATCGGCGTTTCTCCCTGGGTAGAACAACACGGCCGCCGCCGCCACCACCCACCGGCGGCGGTCGTCTCACCAAAGCAAGTCGTCGTAGCTATAGACCTACAGCGACCTGCCAACTCCTACTCCTGCCTGCGTACGATACATGATGGACGAGCCCCAGCCGCTTCCGCCCAAAGCTTTGCAACTTTAGATCAGATTAACTAAACAAATGGCAATGCTAGCCCTGTCATTAGAAGACGATGGCACAGCCGATACGAAGATATCTCTCTTCCAATATTCAATCCCTACCAGTGCTCGCAGCCATCGGCGATGTCATTTGTCATTTGCGGCAATGATTTCCGGCTTTTGAAGCCCGGGATGCATGCCCTGTCATCTTAAACTACCCGTGGCTGGAGTTGCAGGGCCACCCCGGGGCATCGTCTGCTTGCTTTTTTCCTTTTGCAGCGAGGAAATAAATGTAATGCTGTCTTTTGTTGTTGGAACGAATGAAAAACCCTACTACGTACTCTTGTTCTGCATCTTATCCGGCCGGCCGGTGTGGCATCCTCGGCCAGCTCTTATTCACTCCCTCGTGCATGACAGACAGGTGCACACAAGCTTGGCGTGCCTGCCTGCATGCTTGGCTGAAATTCATCCCTTTCTCTGTTTCAAAAGGTTACAATAGATGAAGGATTGTAACCGTATCCGTGCTGGTAAATATCAAATAATCAAGTTCAGAGTCAAATATTTATTACTCAAAGTACTTATTTTACGAAAAGGATCAAATCTATTATAAAAATTTACCGACGGTACAAAGCATCTCAAACATAATAAGAATTACATTAAGATTTTGAGACCACTGCTGTCGTCAGAACAAGCCGCCGACGCACCGCTGTCGCCACTCCCCTAACGAACCCAGCTTGACCTTATCGATGACAGCCGAGAAGTCTTCATGCACAGGCCCCTAAGGACCAACGCCATGGAGACATGAAGCCGCAATTGTCGCCCTTGAACCCTTACATATATCTAAATCATCTGACACCAAATCTCGCCACATGGCGAGAAACCCTAACCTCACCGTCTCAAGGAGACGACAGGAATCTACATTGGAGCTCCGTCGACTACGTTCAGCCAGACAAACTAGAGGAGGATTGGAGCCCAGAAGAAAATTTTGAAGAAGAAGCGTCACCATCCGCCTGAGCGCCCCAACTGCAAGGACTAACAAAACCTAACATAAACTACCAACCGAAGTAAAGGCATCGGGATTCCCCTCCTCACCCCAGCAGTAGGAGTGGCAGGCGAAGTGGAGTCGAATTCACAGGTTCGCCGATGAAGACTGGAGGGAAGAGTTTGTCCTATCCGCCTAGGGTTAGGGAAGGAAATGATAGGAAGTCAATTGTGCCCCCCCCCCCCCCCCCCCCCCCCCCCCCCCCCCCCCCCCGCGCGCGCGCATTAGACTTTGGTACCAAATATGCAAGGAACTTCAAATCTTTAGACATGTCAAATCAAATGTTTTTTATGGCAAATTATGTTTGTTGAGGATGACAAGTTTGGTTGGCGAGCATGACAAATTCACTTCACTTCATACTTTTGCTAAGAAATTGCCATGCTTGCAAACTAAATTTACCATTCTTACAGCAACATAAATTGCCATGAAAAACATTTGATTTTCCATGTCAAACCTGACGTCGGATTTTCAGCATTTCCGTATGCATTTTACATTCATCGGTGCGTGACTTCGACTCCGACCTTAAATACAACCAAAATGTACTTAGCTAAGTATTGCCCCTTTTTTTTACAGACAAACGTGGTGCTTGCTTGGTTCCTCCCCTGCTGCTGAGCCAACCCACACGGACGTTAATGCACCTCGCCAAACATCCTTTCGGCAGCATTTCCCTCAAAAAGGAAAATCCTTTCCACAGCGTTCGTGGCCAAGCATAAATTCCCTCTGCCTCTCCTGAACGGAGTCATCGAGTATGTTCCTGCAAATGGAAACTGAACCTGGCATGCAGACCGACGCAGCCGGACACACCGCCACCGAACTGATTCCTGATTCACTCGCTCGCAAAGAATCGATGCCCAACTCAACTGAATAGTGATCGCTGCATGCACATGTTTCATATTTTGACCTTTCTACTTGGAGACGCCACCACGCACCGTCAGTTCTCGACCCGTTCCCTTGTCACCACGATTCTGTGCTACCTGCCTCTGTGGTTCCTGATTCAGATGCCGTCTTCAGGATCAAGCACATGTTCTCAAGTATCCTCGTGCTGCACAACATTTTGTTCTTTGCTGATTCATGACCTTTTGTTCTAGTGATGTTAGAACCTTTTGTTCTAAATAAGGACCTGCTCTCGAGTCTTCCTCGTGCTGCACAACGTTTTGTTCTTGCTGATTATGACCGTTTGTTCTGAATAAGGACCTGCTCTGAAGTCTACTCGTCATGAAAAATGCTTTGTTCTTGCTGATAAAAATTACACCGTACGCTTGTTCTGATAAGAACATGTTCTGATGAAGTATCCTCGTGCTGCAAAAGGCTTTGTTCTTGCTGATTTTGACTGTTTGTTCTTTAAGTTCAGAGAAGGTGCTGCACTTTTCAACCCTGAATTTACCATATGGTTTGAGGTTCAACCCTGAACTTAAGCTTACTGCACAACCTTCAACTTTCGATACGGGTTAAGTTGCAACCCCAAAGAAGATTGGAGAAGGTGTTTTTGCGTGACATGGCATCCATGATGTGGCATTTGCCCACCAGCAAGAAGAATCGATCATGACCTTGTAGGCAGAAATAACCTGCTATTTGTTATATATATAAAAACTCTTATTTAAGTTCGAACAAGTGCTGAAAAAGATATTTTGTGATTTTTGTGCAAAATTTATTTCATCATGAAACTTTACAAACATGCAGAATGCATCCATATGTACACGTGTATTTTGCTGAAAATTTTAAAACAAAAAACTCACCTTTTGAATCTTTCAGAAAAAAAGACTTCATAAAGGCCGAGCTCCAATACCCACAAGAAAAAGACCGAGCTCCAATAGCAATTTCCACTATTTGCCTTTTGTTTTTCATGAGTAGACCACAATACGATAACCATTCATTGTTCTTTTTTTTCAGAACAAACACCCACGGAAAGACCCAAACAAGAAATAAGAAAATACATCATAGTCTTCAAAGTCTTTCAACTCCATTTTATTAGCAAACGTCACCGACCTCATCATCGCAGAAAACTATAGTAAGGAGCAGTTGTAAAAATCACACTGGAATATCTATCAACAACACACACCACCATGTGCTAGAGGAATCGCAATAGAAACATGCCGCGAGAGGCATGGAAAATTACACGCTAAAAGAATGTGGGTCAACAACGCATACCGAGAATAAGTTGTTGGAGATTTGTCGCAGAACCACCAATGGGGAGGAAAAAGAACACACATATGAGGCATTACAAAAGAGAGGAGGCTTTCTCGTTCCACCTTCACACTCACCTAGATCCAACATTGGGATTGACCATTTTGACCGCCATCGTCGGTACCATCACATCACCCAAAATATCTGGTTACCCATATCCACGGGATGAGACCACACCCTGACAAGCCCGCCACTAACATTGGAAAAAACATTTTTGAGATGGAAAGGAGGCCATAGGGACTTATTCCATCTTCACGATGTTTTTGCCACCTCAACATCTCTGCGGCGTTGTCGCCGCCTCAACATCGCCGCCAAGACACATGAACGAAAACCTACATGGACTGAAAATACACATCACATGAAGAACCGATTCGTCTCCTCACGCCTAAATGGCGGTTGGAGGCAGAGGGGAATAGCTAGCGGCCTTGCTGGAGAAGAGGGAGAAACCCTAGCCACCTTGTGTGGGGGAAGGAGAAGGAAAACAAGAGGCGGCTAGGTGAGAAACAATCATTGTTTGGCGTCTCATGTGTCCAAGTAATGCTAAATTGTTCTCTGAGTGAGATCGTCATAATATACTATCAACAATGAGGCGCATATGGTGATTTAGTCGATCTTGAAACTTCGCAACTCTATTCATTAGTAAGTAATGTGTGATTGTATGCACACCTATGTGCACTACAGCACTAGTGTTTTCTATCTATACATGTGAAAAGATGACGATAACATGAGTTATTTTCCTTCAGATTCTAAGGCCCCGCTTGGTACAAAAGACAAGCGTAGAAATTTCAGAAGATAAGATTCACATAGAAAATATTTCTGTGGTAACATTTGGAACAAAGAAATTGTCAATCTACATTTCTTTGATTTTTTTTCTATGGAATGGCCTATTCCATATAAATTTTGGAGGAAAACCATACATGAGATCTTACTTCATTTTCTTTCTCTTTGTGTCCACAATTCATCTGTTTTTTCTACGTGCCATCCAAACAACAACATTCTTGTGCATTTCTAATTTCTGGTGTTCCAAACGGAGAATGATTGTTTTTTAGTCCAATGAGTTTTTTTTAACACAATACAGATGGGGAATTGAGGAAAGACGACGAATGGAAGCACGTACCACACTGGGAGCCCATTTTTTAGCCCAGCATCCAAATGGGCCTAGGCGTACCCTACGAACAAGGCCTGCACGTGGCCCATGAAAACATTCTCGAGATCTGTCAGGATAGGGCCCACCTAGCACAGCCCGTAGCCACCACGCAAAATCCGCAAAAAGTTTCATCGCCTCGTCATCCGCAGCTCCACTTTCCAGTCCGCAGTGACCGCCGCCGCCGCCACCTCCACCCGCTCCTCACCTACCCCGGCGGCGACCCCCCAGGTACACCCCGAATGGCGACGGCGGTCACGGCGTCGGCCACCGCGGCGACCCGCTTCACGCGCCTGGCGGGCGTCGCCCTCCGGCGCAGCAGCTGCCGCCCCCGCACCGCGGTGCGCTTCCAGCGCCCGGGGCTCACCACCACCGCGCTCCTCAGGCCCACCGAGCTCAAGCCCAAGGACCAGGGCCAGCCCGAGACGCTCGACTACCGCGTCTTCCTCGTCGACGGCGCCGACCGCAAGGTGTCCCCGTGGCACGACGTGCCGCTCCGCGCCGGGGACGGGGCGTTCCACTTCATCGTCGAGATCCCCAAGGAGAGCAGCGCCAAGATGGAGGTCGCCACCGACGAGGCCTACACGCCCATCAAGCAGGACACCAAGAAGGGCAACCTTCGTTACTACCCGTAAGGACTCTGAAACCAAGGAAATTTCGACCCCAAATGCCGTAATTTACGTTATTGCTGATAAATATTGCGTCTTCCGTGTCACACAAATTTAAGTTGGGCCTATATTAGCGAGCGAAATGATTGGGATTGTTTAGTAGAGGGCTAGAGGCCAGATGTCTAGAGGCAAATTGATTGCTGTTCTGATGAAATTGGGGGCTGTGAGGCCCTTTTAAATGGAAAGAAGTAGTGGGCTAGAGGTTTCATCGACAAGAAGAGAATGCCATGAGTTTACCAAATTTCCAAGCTTATTACTCCCATCTTAGGAACGAAGAATGGAATAGATTAGAGATGAGTAACAGTTGTTGACTTACTGCTGCACTACCAGAACTCCTATTTCGGTTTTGGTTCTAGTGCCTTAAGAGGATAAAACAGTGTGTTACAAAGAGGGAGGATACCATCCCCATGATATGAATTTGGTGAAAAAATATTGGCGCCTTTACAATTTTAGTACTCCCTCCTATCCAAATTAATTGTCGCAGCTCTAGTACAACTTTGAACTAAAGTTGTACCGAAGATGTGACAATTAATTTGGATCTGAGGGAGTAGCAAAGTTTATGGTTATGGTTTTTAGAAATTTAGTGGCCATGAGAACTAAGTTGGAGATTACATCCTTCTCATGAGTTTGGCTGGTATAATTCAATTGCCGTAATGGGTGGCTCGAATTTGTGGTAGGATTAAGAGAGTAGTTGTAGTCTCCAGTCAAATGTTTACAGTCTTTTTCGCCTTTATGGCTGAGACTATGGAATTATTGGTGAGTAAATATGTCTGTTGTCTGGCCTAACCTTAAGGGTTACAATTTTATGCAAATTGGCATATATGAAGATGTATTTCGTGTACTTTCTGGCAATTTGATGATCCTTTGTGGAATTGCTGGCAGACAACTTAACCTTGATTGAAAGATTTGTAAGTGACAATATGAAGAGAAACACTTGCACTTGTACTGATAGTTCATATATGTGTTCTAGTGGTACCAACTAAAGTGTTGTGGTGGAATGTCTATAACTAAGCTTTTTATTGTCACTGTTGATTGTCATTTTGTGTTTATGAAGACAAACACATGATCTTTGCTTGTCATTGTTCGTAACTGTAAGTGGCAATATGAAGAGAAATACATGATATTTGCTTTTCACTGTAGATTGTCATTGTCCGTAACCGTAAGTGGCAATATGAAGACAAACACATGATCTTTGATTGTCACTGTAGGTTTTTTATATTAGCAAACCTTGCACCAACCGATGGTTCTGTTGTTGTCCTTTATTTAAAAGGTAACTTTGGAAGAAAAACCGGCAGAGTGGTAGTTCTTTTCGTGCTTTCCTTTGTGGTATAGTGGAGAAATAATAGGAGATTAGTAGTCTTGCATCAATCACTGTCAGGAAGCTTTACTTCAATGTAGAAAGGCTATAGAGGCCGCCATATGTTTTATTTCAGGGAGAGAGAAGTCCATATTACAACCTTGAACTCTTCCATCTGTCTAAGATTCAACCCTGAACTCTGAAACCGTCTTCAACCCTTAACTATGAAAACCGGCTAGGAATCAACCATCCCCTCTCCTCAAACTGGTTTTCGCTGAGTAGACCTGGTTTTGATCCGTTGACCTGCCAGTCAGCATCCCAGTAAGCAAGTCCGCTTAACTTAAATTTTGACCAGAAAATGGAAGTGTCCAGGAAAAAAAATGAAAAAGTTGTGTAAAATGAACACTACTATAGTGATCATTCTGTGAAAGTTTCACACTTCTTTGCCAAATAGATTTAAAAATACACTTGAATTACATTTTCAGCCCCTTTTTTGGTCAAAATTTGAGGGCATTCCTAATTCTGTTTGGAACAAATGTTTGAAACTTTCCCAGAATGATCACTATGTTAGTGTTGATCAGATTATTTAAAAAAAATCCGAACACTCCCATCTTTTTGTCAAAATTTGGGGCTGAAAATGTTATTTAATTGCATTTTTATATCTGCTTGGCAAAAATGTGTGAAACTTTGCCAGAATTATCACTGTATTAGCGTTGATTTTACTGAAGTTTTTCAATTATTTCTGGACATTTTCATTTTTTGGGCAACATTTGACCCCAAAAGGGGCTGAAAATATAATTTAAATGTAGTTTTAAATCTGTTTACCAAAAACTTGTGAAACTTTCCCAGAATTATCACTATATTAGTGTTAATTTTGCAGAATGGTTTCAATTTTTTATGGAGACTTTCATTTCTTTGGTCAAAATTTGAACAAAAAAGGGGCTGAAAATGTAATTTAAGTGTATTTTAAATTTGGTAAAAATGCGTGAAATTTTCCCAGAATGATCACTATATTTGTGTTAATTTTACAGAATGTTTTCAATTTTTGGTCAAAATTTGACCATAAAAGGGGGCGAAAATGTAATTTAAGTGTAACTTTTAATCATTTTGGCAAAAATGTGTGGACCTTTCCTAGAATGATCACTATATTAGTGTTGATTTTATAGATATTTTTCATTTTTTTATGGGCACTTCCATTTTTAGGTCAAAAAATATTTTAAGTGGGCTTGCTTATGTGGCTGCTGACTGGTCGGTTAACGCATCAAAATCAGGCCCATTCAGCAAAAACCAGTTTGAGGAGAGGGGAGGGTTGATTCCCAGCCGATTTTGATAGTTCAGGCCTTCAGGATTGAATCTTAGGCGGTTTCAGAGTTCATGGTTGTAATATGGACTTATCTCTTTTAGGGATTTCTTCAAGATTTTATATTCTCCTATGTATGGCAGTGGGATCACTTTTAAGTCTACTTTGGTTCCCTTTTTTCATATGCCCATCTAAAAAATAGCAGATCTCGTGAGGATACACTGTTCATATTTATACAAAATCAAATCTAGAGTGCTCTTAAAAATCTCTATGATTAAATGCCACCAAAACTTTACTGACCATAGCTAGGTTGTACTGGTTCAAGTTGAAGTGTGTTGTTGAATATTTAAGTGTGCTTGGTCGTTTTTCTTGACAAAAGAAATTTTAAGCTGTTCTTTCATGCCTTATCTTGGTTCCTGTTGAAAAGGGGTTAGTGTGCATATTTAGGGGCTGTTTGGTTCTAGGCCTTATATTGCCACACTTTGCCACGCATTTTTGCCAAGCTTGCCTAAGGTTAGTTCAACAAAATGAGAGCCACAAATTGGCAAGCCTAAGGCAATCTTGCCACATTTTTTGTGTCTATGTCATGCGGGGCCCTAGTATGGCTTGCCTAAGGCGTGGCTTGAACCAAACACCCACCTAAGTTGGTCAAACTTGCCTAATCTTAGATGTGCAAACCAAACTGCCCCTTATTGAAGTACTTATTTTCTTGTTGAGGTTTTATTTGACACAAGCTTCAAGTGAGAAATTCCCCTGCTTGCTGGCAAGGCAATTGAGATAATGAGTTTATGCAACTAATGCCCCTGTTGATAACTGTGTGTGGCTATTCCTGATATCATCTGTTATATTAGGTACAACATCAACTGGAACTACGGGTTACTTCCCCAGACATGGGAGGACCCGACAGCTGCAAATGCTGATGTTGAAGGAGCACTTGGAGACAATGATCCTGGTAGTTAACTTCTCTGTTTTACTATCTTCTATGAGCATGTTTTTTATATTAGCTCTATCCACTGTAATAAATATTTCCCTTGAACTTCTTTCTCAGTTGATGTTGTCGAGATTGGTGAAAGACGGGCCAATATTGGGGATGTTCTTAGGGTGAAACCGTTGGCAGCTTTAGCAATGATCGACGAGGGAGAGCTTGACTGGAAAATTGTGGCCATCTCTCTGGATGATCCCAAAGCATCTCTTGTGAATGATGTAGATGATGTCGAGGAGCATTTTCCGGTATGATTGATGTCCTTGTCCTTACGTTTAGTGTTTGTCCTTGTTCTCCTTTGGTATCTGGTGCCTATATACCCTTACGTAAAGTAGGATATGCACACATATCATATGAGCGCCGTTTTCTGTTTCTAGTATTGATCACAGCTAAGTAGTTGGGAGCAACTCAGTTGCACCTACGTCTGGATGTTTCCTTGTACTCATTTTCCCTAACCAATATAATCCAGATATCAATGTCAAAAATATTTTGGTTGCATTCATGGCATTGAAAAGGAAACACATAGAGTACTCCTGGTATAATTACTGAACTGTACTCCCTCTTTTCCGGTTTATAAGGCTCAAATCTGAAATCTCATCAATCAAGGCATTTTGTGAGTGGAGGAATGTATCTCGTACTTTACAAAACTACCCCAATTAAACTCATGCATTAAATTGGATTAATTGCAGTGCATGCATGCTTGGCCACTAGATAAGTAGAAACATTACATGCATTGATGTGTTCCTTTTTAATTCTTACATGCAAAGATTTAATGTGTCTCGGAAACTAAAAATGAGATGGAGATGAGCCCTATAAATTGAAAAAACAAAAATGTTGAGATAAGCCCTATAAACCGGAAAGGAGGGAGTAGCAATCTACCACATGCTTTTCTGACCACAAGTGCATGTATAATTACTGAACTCCTGGTATAATTACTGAACTCTAGCAATCTACTCCCTCCCTTCCGGTTTATAGGGCTCAATTCAAAAATCTCACCAACCAAGGTAGATGGTGAGTGGTGGAATAATTTTTGTAGTTTGCAAAAATACTCAATTAATGCACTTGTTTTCCTCAAAAAATTGTGTTTACCAATGCATACATGTGTGGCCAATAAATGACCAAGAAGCTTTGCATGCATTGGCGAGTTTTATCACAATTCTTGCATGCAGAGATTTAATGCACCTTGAAATGTGATCATGTGATGGGAAGTAATAAAAATGAGACTTATAAAATGGAAAAACTGAAATTTTGAGATGAGCCCTGTAAACCGGAAGGGAGATAGTTTATCTTAAAATTTTAGTTTTTCCGTTTTATAAGTTTCAGTTTGATTGCTCCTCATCACATGTTCATATTTCGAGGTGCATTAAATCATTGCATGCAAGGATTAAGAGAAAATTGACCAATGCATGTGGAAGTTCTTGATCATTTATTTTCCATGCATGCATGCATGCATCGCAATTAGTGCATTGGTAAACACATTTTTTGAGGAAAACGAGCGCATTAATTCAGTACTTTTGCAAATTACAAAAATTATTCCACCGTTCATCATTTACCTTGGTTGATGAGATTTTTGAATTGAGCCCTATAAACCGGAAGGGAGGTACTGTACCAAGTTCAGATCAGTTCCACTGAGGGCATTGATTTGAAACCTAATTGTGGCACCTATTCAGGGAACATTGACTGCAATCAGAGACTGGTTCAGAGACTACAAGATACCAGACGGAAAGCCCGCCAACAGATTCGGCCTCGGCAACAAGCCCACAAGCAAGGTAAGCCCGATCTTAGCTCAGCTTCTTGGTTTACCCTCTTGAAACGCAGAAGATATTTATGCAATATATATCTATGTCCTTGCTTGCCGCAACCAGGAATATGCCCTGAAGGTGATAGAAGAAACCAACGAGTCATGGGAGAAATTGGTGAAGAGGAAAATCCCGGCGGGAGAGCTCTCGCTAGCCTAGCCTTTTACAGGCCCATGAGAAGCCAACAACACATTCTTTCAGTGACATACTACTCCCTCCTAAGCGTGCTGCTCTTTTGTGACGTGTACCTACGAACACGCTTCTTCATCTGCAGAACATTCCGTGTGCCTGTTAAAACAGGAATAAAAATGAATAACCTGGTTGTGGAGCGAATAAAATGATTTCCGAGCAAGTTTCTCGCAAGGAACAAGGCTGAATGTTCTTTTGTCGAGTTCTTACGCGGCTGCGCCGAAAATGGGTCATCTATCTGCCTGGAAATTCGGAAAGTCGGGCTGGCGGGGAGGAGGGTGCGTGGCTACGAAGAAATGAGAAGATTCATTTGCCCAGTTCTTCCTCCTCTGTTGCAAGGCCTGGGCTGGGCTGGGCTGTCGGCTAGTCAGGGTGGCGCCCGATGCATGGGGCATGTCAGCGTTGGGCACACACCTGTCCTCTCCCCGGCTCGCCACCGCACCGGAATCAAACCGCCACCGCGGCGTCTCTCTCTCCACGTCGGCATCTTCTCCGACCAAATCATTGCGCGCATGCATATACTACTGCATGCATTAGCCTTGACCGCTCAGACCAGCTAGCTCGACCAGCCACCGGAGGGAAGAACCGACCGAGGCAGCAATGGCGCGGCACTTCGCGGCGGCGGGGGCGGGGGCGGTGCAGCGGTACTACTGCGGCGGCGCGTGCGACGGGCGGGACGACGGCGCGGTGCAGGCGATGCTGCAGTGCCAGCGGGTGAGCGACTTCCTCATCGCGGCCTCCTACCTCTCCATCCCGCTGGAGCTGCTCTACTTCGCCTCCTGCGCCGACCTCGCGCCGCTCAAGTGGCTGCTGCTGCAGCTGGCCGCCTTCGCCGTGCTCGGCGGCGCCACCCACCTGCTCGCCGTCTTCTCCCTCGCCCACCCGCACTCCTCGGGCCTCCTCCTCGCCTCCACCGCCGCCAAGCTCCTCGCCGCGCTCGTCTCCTTCGCCACCGCCGTCTCCCTCGTCGCGCTCATCCCGCGCCTCATCCGCGCCAAGCTCCGGGAGGCGTTCCTGCGGGCCAAGGCGCGCCAGCTCGACCGCGACCTCGGCCTCATCCGCCGCCGCGTCGAGGCCACCTCCCGCGTCGTCCGCATGCTCACCCACCGCATCCGCAGCTCCCCGCTCGACGCGCACTCCATCCTCCACACCACCATGCTCCACCTCGCCGACGCCCTCGAGCTCCACAGCTGCGCCGTCTGGATGCCCGGCCGCGACGCCGGCGACGACCTCCACCTGGTGCACCAGCTCAGCCTCAGGGGCAAGGGCCCCGTCCGCGTCGTGCTCGGCTCGCAGGCTCCCATCTCCCCGGGTGACCCGGACGTGATCGACGTAATGGCAAGCGAGGCCGCCAAGGTGCTCAGGCCAGGCTCGGAGCTCGCGACGGCGAGCAGCGGCGAGCTCCAGCCGCCGGGTGCCGTGGCTGCCATACGGATCCCCATGCTCGAGGTCTCCAACTTCGACGGAGGAAAGACACCGGTGGCGAGCTCATATGCCATACTGGTGTTGGCTCTTCGCAGCAAGGCATCAGGCTCCGGTTCCAGAGAGTGGAGCGGCCATGACCTGGAGGTTGTGCAGGTTATCGCCGACCAGGTCGCCGTGGCGCTCTCTCACGCGGCGGTCCTAGAGGAGTGGCAGGCCATGAGCGACAGGCTTGCCGAGCAGAACAGGGCCTTGCTGCACGCCAAGCAGGACGCGATGATGGCGACCGAGGGCATCAACAGCATCCAGAGCGCCATGTGCGACGGCATGCGAAGGCCGATGTACTCCATCATCGGCCTGCTCTCCATGGTGCGGCAGGCGGAGGACATGCGCCCCGAGCAGAGGCTCGTGGCCGACGCCATTGCCAGGACGAGCACCCTGTCGCTGGCACTGATGAACGACGTCGACACGGAGACGTTGACAGTGAACCGCATGCCGTTCGACCTGCGCTCCTTGATGAGGGAGGCCATGAGCGTCGCCGGGTGCCTGGCCAGCTGCGGCGGGGCTGGTTTCTCGTACCAGCTGGAGAACGCCTTGCCTGAGTGGGTCGTTGGCGACGAGACGAGGGTCTTCCATCTCCTGCTGCAAATGGCGGGTGATGTGCTCGGTCAGCGGCGCGATGGAGCAGGGCGTCTCTCATTCTCCATCAAGAGCTGCAGTGCGGACCAAAAGGATTGCATCCCGGTGTGCCCAAATCTGTCTGCAGGTTGTAGCATATGCGTTGAGTTTCAGGTTGCCATGGAAAGATCAACTGGATGCAGCCAGCCACCCAGCAGCCCGGCCAGCTCTCAGATCAACATGTGCAAGAAGATTGTGCAGGTTGGTATTCACTTGGTATACCAGAAGGAAATTTTGCAGCTACCGGTTGTTAATTCATCCTTCACCTCATTTGTTCAGATGATGAACGGTACCATGTGGTCGGCATCGGATGGCGAAAGCATCACCCTCATCCTGCACTTCCAGCTGCAGCAATCACGCGTGTGCCGAAGAACGTCGTCGTCCATCCCTCACTTCAACGGCCTGAGGATCCTGCTCGCAGATGGCGACGGCATGAGCCGGGCGGTGACCCAGAAGCTCCTCGAGCAGCTCGGCTGCCAGGTCATATCGGTGTCGTCAGGCGCCCATTGCCTGGCCTTGCTGGGGAGCGCCGGCTCCTCCTTCCAGCTCCTCCTCCTGGACCTTGACATGGATGCATTTGAGGTGGCACTCCAGATCAGGGGGCTCAAGAACAGGCGCTGGCTCCTTATAGTTGCTGCTCTCGCCGTGACCGTCGACGACAACATCCGTGAGATGTGCCGCCACTCGGGGATAAACGGCCTGATCCAGAAACCCCTTACACTGACGGCGCTGGGAGCTCAGCTCCACAGAGTCCTTCGGAACTGATGATGAAATTAGTCATCTCATGCATAATGCATTTTGTGTTTCCATCACAAGACAGGGAGCTGATCCACAAGCCTCTGAGATGAACAAGAGGTAAATTGGCAAAAACAAGTATTTGATCATTTGATATATAGTTTCATATCAATGACTTTGCGCGTAATTTGCGCAAATTCATTTCAGAAGAATAAAACATGCAATGTAATGCGAAAGAAAATGAAAGGGGCGCAGACTAAACCCGAAAAAAAGGGAGGGGCAGCAGACACTCACCAGTCACCAAGATAGCAGCATCATATCCCAAGCGCATGAGTCCTGGGACAAATAACAAGGAGCAGGGGAGCAGATGAACCAGCAGAATCTCCAACTGATAATGTTGTATGCATGTATATAATGTCTTGTATTGTCCTCTGTAACTGTTGTATTGCTACTTATTGGCTATTGCTGCTGCTTGCACGATCGTACCATCATCTGGCTTCCTCACTGAAGATGCTTGCGAAACTCACTGCAACTTGCGATCAGTGTCGTGCAAAACAGCACAGCAACAAGTCGCAATCTGCACAATATTGTTCTCTGCCTCTTTTCTGGTCATCAACAGAACAAAAATATGAAAATGCATTTGGCATGGACGCATGGAATGCCTAACTTCTGAACATCAATGGCATATGAAAAATAGTCAACTGTTTAATGGCAGATCGTGGAACTGGGTACTCAGTAACGCACGTTAAGCAAATTATTTTCACCACACCATCAAGCAATGAAAACCAAAAGATGCTGGATTCTTACAGTTGAAAAATGCAGCCCTAACATCGCAGACACAGACGTTACAAAACAGTTTACAAATCGGCTGAGCATCTGAATCATTTTCATGGTCTAAATCTAAAGGAAGAGCAAAACTAGCACCTATATGAACCTAAAGCAAAGTGACAGTAACTAGACGCAGCAGACAGAGACATGCAGATTGTACAGCTACAGCATGTCGGCGCTGATCATTACTTGATAAGGTCTTGTAACTCAGCAACTGAATACAGATCTAGCTGGCTCGGCGCACCTCATCAACTTGTACCTGCAGGAGTGTTTGGATAACATGAGTGGATGCAAACAAGGGAAGAGGATATCTCACGCAAAATATCTTAACAAGAGACAGTAAATTCAAGTGGTGCTGAGTGCTCAGCAGGTAAGACAATGCAAGAAAGATCACTGGGATGTTACTATAAACTTTACTGCAAACCTGCAGCCGGTCACAAAACAAATAGAATTCCTAGAAGTATCGACTTTGCAATGTAGATATTCAGGAGAGATTTCAAGTGGGGTAGGGACAAGATGTCTACTATGGCGTCTAGATAATACAGGTGCTCTAAGGAATATGAAACCAACATTACCCATGTATAGATAGAAGATTCTGTCATTATTATGCATAGACCAAGAAGTCCAGACAGCATCTCAGTATCATTGCATAGAAGAAGCACATTGAGAGATTTCAAGTGGGGTAGGGACATAGATTGCATAGATCGTACCGTATTATTGCATAGAAGAAGCACAGTTATAACAAAACTGTTCCTGCCTTGGCTGTATCAGTAACTATGCCTGGCTTATCAGTTACAAGTAATGTGTTGAATAGATGGCTGAAGTAGGATGCATTTGTATTTGAGAATCGGATCTCCAAGGATATATCGAATTAAGGGTTACAGTAGAGGAAAACAAAGAACTGAGGAGTTGCTGGCAATTTAGAACTGACATCATCAAGTCTGATGTAGAGAATAAATAATTAAATCTGAGATCCAAGTTATGCAATTATCTGGGCTTAGTCGTGTAAACAAACTGAAACCAAGCTATTTTAGCACGCTTGAGTTCTGATCTTTCGCAGTTTTTCAAAACAAGATGTTACTTCGTTAGCACTGAAGAGCATAATTGCAGAATTTAACAGTATCTTCTAGCTGACGGGATGGAACAGTTGATGAGCTAATTTTGTGGAACGAAGTCATACTACCACACAAGAGGGTTACCATTTATGACAAAATATTGTAGTAATAGCCAGACACTACATAACAAGAATGCACAAAATATTCTAACTCAATTTCCAAGCAATTTTACAAAGCAAATCTACTGTAATTGACCCTAACAAACACTAAATAACAGAATGCATAGCAACTGTAAGCTGATTACCCAGCAAGAAGTTAAACTGGTGAAGCAAATAGCATACTAAGTTGTTTTCTGAAGACCAGATGCAACATTGGCGGGGTTGACAGTCATACCAGAGCTAGGGGCCGAGGCCCTTAATGGCGTCAAGGAGCAGGCCGTAGACCTCCTTGGCCAGATCGTGCCGCTTAATCTGCGAGTGCACTTCTGCATCCAGCTGCCGCCTCCACTTGGCTTCGATCCATCTCGCGTCTTCCGTTGCTAGCTTTGACAGCCCCTTCTCCAGGGACACCCCGGACAGCGCCGGGCCGTCCGTCTTCCAGTACGCATCGAGCACCTCGGTGGCCACCGGGAGCATGGCTGCCGCGTCCGGGACGTTGCCGCGCCCCCGCTCCTCCTCCTCGTCGTCGTCCTCTTCCTCCGGCGCGGCGTCCTTTTCGGCGGGCAGGCCGAAGTTGGCGCCCCAGACCTTCTTGCAGAGGTCGCGCAGGCGCTGCTCGTGGCGGCTGACGACCGCGGACGGCACCGCGTGGTCGAACTTGCTCTTGAGCCGCTTCAGCTTGTAGTACACCTTGGGCTGGTCGATGTGCGGGGAGATGGAACCCCGGATGGCGTCGAAGAGCGCGCCCATGTCCGGGAGGCCCGGGACGCGGCCGTGGCGCACGCGGAAGGCGGCCGCCGCGTTGAGGAGGGCCACCTCGTCGGCGTCGCTCCAGACCACGCCGTAGGATCTGGCGCCGGAGGAGGACGCGGCGGGCGTGCTGGCGGCCAGCGCGGCCAGCGCGGCGGCCTCCTGGAAGGCGCGGACGGGCCTGCGGAGGGCGGGCGAGGGCGCGCGGGCCCTGCGGTCGGCGGGCGCGGTCACCGCGTCGGAGTCCGGGGGCGCGCGGGGCCGGCGCGTGCGCTCGCTCCTGCGGGAGGGGGAGCCGCGCGGGCTAGGGTAGGGCTCGGGGCGGCCGTCGTCCGGGCGCGGCCTGGGGCGGGACGAGCGCTTCCTCGACCCCGGGGGGGACGGGGTCGCCGCGTCGGCCTCCATGGCGCTCGGGGCCGGCCGCTGGCTTGGATGGCGTGGGCGGGGGCGCGGGTGCGGGGGCTGGTGCGTGCGGCGTGCGGGTGCTGGTGCGACGGGCGTGCGCGTCGTGGGCTCGTGAGGTTATCGAGTTGGGCGCTCTGGAGGCCGGGCTGGGGTGGGTGACCAGAGGCAGAGCGACAGGCAGCAGAACGTGAGCGTCGGTTTGGTTTTGGAGAAAATTTCCTGCCTGACACACCGCGGAAAGCATTTGCTGTCGTATATGCCGCGGATGCTGATGCACTTTGTGTAAACTTGCTCAGACCTTTCTAGATTTGACTTATGACAAAACTATCACGCAGTGTGATTTGAAAATTGTCAACGTTTGGCGTCGGTCGGTCGACTGGTGCAAGCATAGGATCGGTCACCTTTCCTGGTTCGTGAGGGCAACTCCACCGCACGATCCTAAATGACCAGTCCGCGTCCGTTTAGAGATAAAGGGTAAACAGATAAAACAGACCGCCCAACGCGCGAGAGCAAACAGACCGTTGTCCCTTTTTGGTTCGCTTTCGATCCATTCCTGACCCAACTTTGGGTCGTGTTTGCGGCCGAACGGACAGCGCACGGACGGGCGGGACGCGCGCCCTTGTCCTCCCCTGGCCCGCCTGTCGTGGACACGACCGCCCACACTTTCCCTCCGTTTTGCCCAAAACTCTCCCGCGCCATCATGGCCGACGACCCGAAGAATCCCGGTGACCGGACCGCGGCCGCGCGCCCCGCGGCGAAGAAGAAGGGTACCACGAAGTCGCGGTCGGAGCTCACCTGGCGGAGGTAGCCAAGCTTGATGCCGAATCGGCCAAGAGGAGGAGCCGGCGGGCAAAGGATAAGGAGAAGAAGGTCGATGCGGGCTACGCCACCGCGCTGCATGCCGCGCAGCACCAGGCGGACATCGATGACAAGGAGTCCATCATTGCCAAGGCGCACGCCCTCCTCATGTTAGGGTTGTGTCGACCCCCGCCGGCCATCCTCTCGGTCGCTGCCATGGCCGCAGTCAGCAAAGGCTCGTCGGCCGATCGTCCTCGGCAGCACCTTTCCCCGAGCTCGTCCATCATGCCCGAGACGTATCATGTGCCGCCGCTTCACGGCCATGGGTAGACACGGTTCTCCACCTCGCCGGTCTGCAGCATGGTCGCTCCGGCCACGCCTGCGTGCGTCATCGACCTCAACGTCACACCGAGGTACAACGGCGCTGGCCAACCATCCGACGGGGCGCAAAGGAAGCAACCCCGGTCATTTCCTTCGGCGAACATGGCCGGCGCCCACAGGCTGTTCGACAAAATGCCAATGTCGACGCCCACGGCCGACGACCCTGAGTACGCGTTCATGGAGAACTTCATCTTCGAGGGCCGTGGTGAGGCCTTCCACGTCGACGACCACGCCCAAGCTTTTGATCCCGACGCCACCCACAGCCAGGACGGCTGCGGCCACTATGAAGACACTCAATTCGCCGGCCATGATGAAGATGAGGACGACCATGGCAACTCTTGGCATGAAGATGATGGCTTGTATTATGAAGATGAGGAAGAAAAGATCGACATTTCGACCGAGCCATTGGTGTTTATCGATGAGCGCTCACCCAAAGGCCCGAGGCACAAAAGAGGAGGCAAAGCATTCGCACGGGATCGTACACCCTAGATGAGGACACTTTGATTTGCAAAAGTTGGATGGAGATAGGCCAAGATTCCATGAAAGGTGCCGAGCAAAAAGGATCTGTCTTTTGGACAATAGTTCACAAGAACTTTCATGAACGAAGGAAGTTTGCCCCCTACCAATTTGTGAGCACCCACGGCATCAACCCAATCCAAAAGAAACGGGGTTCATCCAACAAGAGTGCAACAAGTATTGTGCCGCGCTTGAGAGCGTTCAAGCCTGTCCCGTGAGCGGCCTGAGCCTTGGTGACTTGGTATGAACCTCTTGCTTTTTCATCAAGTGTCCATTCATGTTGGCATGCCATTTTATGTTTGATGCATTTGGCCTCATCTTTGATTGTGTAGGCATTCCAATCTTTGGAGGCCTTCAAGGCCTGGCACAAGAATAAGTCGTTTACTCTCACACATTATTGGTCTCTGATCAAAGACTGCTCCAAGTTCAATGACCAATATGCCGCTCGTAAGAAGAAAGGAGCGAAGGCTGCCATGGCCGAGGAGGGAGAATTGCTCAAGAGGCCGAGGGTGAAGACAAGCTCAAAGGCCGACGAGAAGCGTGGTGCGTCTTCCATAGCTTTGCAAGGAACTTTGAAGAACATGATGAGCCAAAAGGAAGTGAGGGGGTGGATTAACGAGTTGCTCGGCTCATTAAGCTTGTGCTCGTTAAGCACGTGCTCGTTAAGGCTCGACTCGTTAAGCTCGTTAAGATTAACAAGCGGAAAACCCTGCTCGGCTTGGCTCGTTTGATACTCGTTAAGCTCATGAGCGCTCACGAGTGCTTGTTAGCAGATTTTGATGTGTTACGATCTATAGGATGAGTGGGTAGGTGTGATTTTTAAGAAGGAGGATGGTGACTACAAAAGGAAATGCACTAGTTTGTTGCCCTCTATGTAGATTAGATTGAATAGATAGGCTGAGGTGCTACGAAAACTTTGTCACATAAGATAAAAATATGTGGTGTGTTGCTACTAACGAGATTAACGGGCTACTCGTGAAACTTGTTAGCTTGTTTGTTAAGCTTGTTAAGCTTAACGAGCTGAAATCGATGATCTGTTATGTTCATTAAGAAGTGAGCCACGAGTTTAACGAGCCAAACTATCGAGCGTTCATTAAGCTCACGAGCTATGAGCTTTTGGTCCAGGAGCTACGAGCATTCATTAAGCCCACGAGCTACGAGCTACGAGCTTTGTTTGAAGAACTATGGTTGTCCATTTTGAAGGTTGGTTGCTGTGCCGGCCGCTGGCTTTGCTGCTGATGCCAAAAACTTGTCATTTTGAAGGCTGGCTCATGTGCCGGTCGCTGGCTTTGTTTCTGGACCCAAAAACTTGTCCATTTTGAAGGCTAGCTTGTGTGCCGGTGATACGTCTCCAACATATCTATATTTTTTTTATTGTTCCATGTTGTTATATTATCATTCTTGGATGTTTTACAGTCATTTTATATTATTTTTTGGGACTAACCTATTGACATAGTGCCAAGTGCCGGTTGCTGTTTTTTGCTTGTTTTTTTACATCGCAGAAAATCAATATCAAACAGAGTCCAAAAGCAGTGAAACTTTTTGTGGGTTTTTTATGGACCAGAAGACACCCAATGGGCCGGAGAAGCACCTGGTGAAGGAAATATGCCCTAGAGGCAATAATAAAGTTATTATTTATTTCCTTATATCATGATAAATGTTCATTATTCATGCTAGAATTGTATTAACCGGAAACATAATACATGTGTGAATACATAGACAAACAGTATGTCACTAGTATGCCTCTACTTGACTAGCTCGTTGATCAGAGATGGTTAAGTTTCCTAACCATAGACAAAGAGTTGTCATTTGATTAATGAGATCACATCATTAGGAGAATGATGTGATTGACTTGACCCATTCTGTTAGCTTAGCACACGATCGTTTAGTATGTTGCTATTGCTTTCTTCATGACTTATACATGTTCCTATGACTATGAGATTATGCAACTCCC